>NW_008615548.1:45634-91062 GCF_000691845.1 Merops nubicus
GAAATTTCCCTTAATGAAATTATACTGAAGTGTTAAATGTACATACATCACCAGAAAGGATTTTCATGAGCACAGAAAACAATTTATTCATTCGTTCTTGGATGTTGGAAGACCAGAATCAAGATTTTTGTGAAGCAATTAGAAGCATGAAACAAACAGTACACTGTTTGTAATTACTTGTAATGTCAACTCTGATAGGAAAATCTGAAGGACATATGCTAATTCCTGTTAAATGGCCACTTAACAGTTGTAACAAAGCAACTGAAGCAAGACAATTCACTGTTGTCGTATAAAAACTTTGTAACTGCATTTTCATTCCAGTCAGCAAAGACATTAGAAAGTTTTAGTCACAACTCAAGACCAAGGAAGGAAAAAAAGTGTTAGACACTAATTTCACTGTACATGACTGCTAGAAAGGTTTCAGTGCAAGATTAAATAACAACTGTTCCTACAGAAACAAATATATTTTTTTCTGTTTGGTTTTGTTTCTATTATATTTTTTGTTTCTGTTGACAGAAAAAGTGTAATTCACACCACTTCTAGAAAACTAAAGTCAATTTCATAACCATGGTATACTTCTTTGTATACATATATGCATATGTATACATATACAGATTCATACAAATTATAAGTATATATATCATAGGATACATAAGCAGTACAAAGTAGAATAACTACTTTGCACACACTGTTCAGCCAAACTAGACAGACTCACAGTGAGCACTGTTTGTCAGTGGCAGTGATGACAGCAGAGTTTTAATAGAGTAACCACAGATTTCAAGAGCAACCCAGTGTGCCTTGTTCCAGCTCAGTCAGCACCCTGAATCCCCAGGCGTGGCAGATGAGGATCTGGCACAGTGCTGAGAAGGCCTTGGGAGGTGGACACAGCATGCATTCTGAGCAACCCTGTGTTTTCCAGCAAAACACAACAGCAAAGAGTTGGGTACTGCAATTAAAAGTGTTTGGATACTATTTTGTCATCCCAGAAGGAGCATAACAGAATTTCCTCATTAAAAGTTCAAATAGCATCCAAATACCAAAACAAATAAATAAATTACTAACTCAGTAGGATGTGAAAAGCCAAAAAGCAGACAAAGAAAAGAAATCTCTGTCCAGAGGGTACATCAGTAGCTGCCTGGCTGCTCTCTTGAGCCTCAATCAGAGAACAGGCTAGCCCAATCTGTGACCTACTCACAGTGTCAGATGACTTTAACATCTATCAAGCACTTGCTAGATAATAGTAATTAATGGAGATTAGAAGCTATACATTAATCTGTGAATGTGTAATATTTGTCAAAAGAGAAACCATCATCTTGCATCCTATTGCAGATGCTAGAATTATTTTAAAATAAAAAATAAAAGCCTGAGTTATAAAATTCAGCTAAATTCAAACTTATTTCTAACTGCTACTATTATTCCACTGTGACAGTAACCAATAATGCTATCCCAGAGTAGAATATTGCTGCCAATTTTATAAGCAAGCAATAAAAATAGTTTTTGCCAGAATTAAAACCGCATTTCTTTCCATTTATTTATTCATTCAACAGATGCATTAGCCAAGACTCTGCACAAGAACAGAATATTAAATTGTATCAGATGGATGGGCTTCTAAAAAGAAACTTAAAAATTAAAAACATTAGTGATTTGGTGAATTCATTTCTTCAGCATCTATAACTAGCAGCTCTCAGCAATCTTAAACCAAACTTTGAAAATACAGATACTTTCAGGCAAGCACAGAAAGAGGAAATAAACTTTGCATCATAAACACAGATTTAAACAAAGATTTTAAATTACAGATTAGCAATTTTATGTGGACTCTCTACAGTCCACAGTCCTCTCTGCAGCTGCTGGTCTATGGAATTTTTGGGATCAATCCTGTTTCCATTCTTATTTCTTTGTGTTGCGGATGTGCAAATCCATTCAAGGCAATTTTGTGCCCAGCTGATTACAGGATCCTATCCAGTGAATCACCACACATGGCAGTCATACCAAAGGAAATATACTGTGTATCAAAGTGAAGAAATACTGATACTGCTGAAGACTTTTTGATCTTCCAAAAAAAAAAAAAAAAATCAAGGTTTGTAAGTCAAGCTCTTAGCAGTTTCCTACAAAAGCAACCATGAAATTCAACATTCAATATTCTCTGTCCACTCACAGCAAAAGATTAAGAAAACAAGGAAAGCCTATATAAATAATTCTGCAGAGCATGTGAATCACGCTTGTAGCAATTCTCACAGTTTCCCCATCTTTGCATCTGACTCCTTTAGTTCTCATCAAAAATTCATCCTACCAACTCCATGCCTGGCTCATCCAAAATAGACATATATATCTTTTCCTCTTTTTTCTGCCACATCACACGCACACACGCGTAAGACACAGGTTATACTGGGGAGAGTCAGAGAAATGCACCAAAATATAAGGCACCTAATATATAATTGAGAAGTTCTTCCAGTATGGCACAACCCAAAGCGCCGTACACAAAAGCATTTTATCCAGTTTGTTCTGTTTGTAATATTGATTTGTTTAACTGTTAGGTCCTACATAATTATGTGTTTTGTTTAGTAAATATCTTTACCCTTAATTTAACTTCCTAGCTGATGTCAGAAGCAATGTCAAAATCCAATGAAATATTCTCCAAATGTGGTTCTGTATTTTTGTCCTCTGTTTAACAATCTTGCATGCTGTGAGGCCTGTTTCCTTAGAGATGGTGGAGGGGTGTTTAATTTTGCAAATCTGGATGATGAAGTAGAGAGTTCTATAGTGTTTCATTGATAGGTTTTTTTTTAATCTCATTAATTATTTGCATGTTCTGAGTGTTTGTTTTGCTCCCCCCTCTTCCAATGCAATTGAGGGCTTAAAGCAATTTAGATAGAAGTAAGGTTAGTGCAAGAAATAATTTATATTCTGACTTAACCAATACATTACTTTAGGAAAAAAACTAATGTCCTGAGAGAAAGATTTAGATATATGAACTATTTTTCCACTCAAACCTCAATTTGCTCATTATAACTCCAAAGCATTGCTTTGGCTTAACTTTCTTTGTCAAGTATAGTTAGACATAAAAAAATCTGTGCTTAAAGACCTGCAAAGAGAATAAATATGGTAAATTTATACAGATCCTGTAATTTTCAAAAAGAAATAGGTCTTGTATTATTGAGACTGGACAGATTCATGAAATACAGACAGACCTTCCAGATCTGCCCTAGGCTTCTAGCATGCATTCAAACTGTTTTTCTACAAAACGGACTGATGTAAACTATGAAGCAGATACAGAATGCTCAGATATTGTGGTCATGGACATTGCACAAGCAGCTAAAATCCTTAAAGTGTTAATTCACCCTATCTCAAACTGTTTTGGTTTGGTTTTTTGTTCTAGATTAAGAGCACTGAATACAAACTAATATTTCTGTAACTAATATCAACCTTTATGACCCCAAAGTACAATGTAATGGCTGCTTTGCCTACAGGCTTCAAGATTGCCGAGAGTAGCTTTTATACTCTCACAAACTGTATTAAGTACTTGCTATCATCCAGCCTCAAGATATGCATTTAACTGACAATCCAAAGAGCCATATAATCCGTACATACTCAACCACCACTAGAAAATTCTTATTGAAGTATTCTATTCTAGAACAGAGTACATATTGATAATTGTGATCAAGCTGACTTAAAGGTTTTGGAGTGGGAGTGTTAAACAGGGTATTATCATGAATCTAATAAACAAGTACATACCTTGACGGCAGTGAACTAAATAAATTTCTGAAGAATATATGAAAAATCTGCAAAGAAAATAAAAAGTTACCCAGGAGGGAACAGGAAGGGCTGGCTGAGTTGTTTTTTTCTCCTTCAGGAGCAAGACAGCAGAATAGGTATTACAACATAAAATAACTTTAGAGAAAAACATTTCCAACCTAACCACCAGCAGACTTAAAATAGTATCTACTTTCAAAGGGCAAGCTCTCCTTTCCTTCCATTCCTTCCTCACATTAAAACTAATTTGCTTGATTAACAGGAGGAGTAATGTTTCTTTAATCTCCTTCATATTCACTTGTCTCTCACTGGGCTCCCTATCTACTGTGAAAAGACTGAGGACTGGAAAAGACCTCTACTTGCACCAGAACCGTAATTTCTCTTTTAGAAAGACAGCATGGGAACGGGCACACTCAGCATGTAATAACTCACATGGTTTTCCTGTAGATAGGTTGTAGCAGTTGCTGTATTCTGTCTTCCACATTTCCTCCAGGAGCTCCTAACCCTAGGCATCAATTTGCAGAGTAACTAGCATGCTTAGTAATATTGACACTTCTCACTTTGAAAGGTACAGGAAATAATACAAATAACATTTTTCCTCTTTTCCACTCCAACCATACTTTATAGTTCCTATGACTGCAACTCATTCCACCTATACAATTTAATTTATTAAGTATACTATTAGTGAAGGCTGTTGAAGAACTTGACAATTTTTTTTTTCTCCATAAACATGTATTTGCTCATCATTCATCAGTGTAGCAAAAAGTCTCCACCAACCACTTTCAATTCCTCAAGATTTTATTAGTAAAATAAACCCTAAGCTTCAAGGCTAATGACTGCAAAGCCAGTTCCAGGCGTCAAGCATATATGAAGCAAAAAAGTATTCCTTTCCTCAGACATACCACTGACACTGTTATCCTCAGCCTTTCCCCCCAAAAGCAAATGAAAGCATTTTTCATATAAGCTCTGGTTTTCTTCAGTACTACAGTAAGTGATTTCAAATACAATAATTATGCAGTGAGGTTAAAAATACTTTAGGAGATGGAAAAAAGAAGAAATTACGGTTTAGGTATAAAAATCCTTGTACTTGGAAGCTTCATGGATAAAATTAGTTCTTCATATGCATGCATTTTAAATGCGGTTTAGGTATTTATTTTAGACTTTAGAGCTATAATATGTATGTTTAAAAAAATCTGATGAATATCAAGAGTATCGAATTTCTATTTCATTTATCCTCTTAAGAAAGTGAGATATTTTTCAACAATCAATAAAAAAAAATTAAACTATATTACAGACACAAATTGCGAAAAATATTGCACCCAAACAACAGAAGGAAGAAAATAAACTTCAGATGATAACAGCACAAATCTAAATTTAGATCAACAAGCACATCAATCAAATGTATATTATTTTTAGAAGAGAAAACGGTGAAGCCGACATACTGCACTAGCTTAGTTCTATTTCCCTACTATTAAGCATTTATCATTACAGCTTATTATTTCTCTCACACCTTTTTATGGCACTACATAAACAGATTTTCTATCAGTTTCCCAGAAAAACCTTGTAAAAATAATAACTCAAGAATCAAGGTGGCAAAGAGTGGAAGACAGAGTACTTTATCATTTAAAAAAAATCAGACAAGAAAACATAGTACTGCATATCAATTTCCAGATTCTGAGAACTTAACGTGAGGAATACCACTGCTATCAGACGGATGTGCATGGCTCCTGTATTTGCACGGGGCACGGGCCCTGACAGGTGGATTTAACCCCTTAGAGCAGCCACTCACAACTCCAACTACTGCCCATAGGTTTTATTTTGTTGTCTGAAGAAGACAAAGCATGCTCCTGTCCCTGCTGCTGCAAGGAAACATGCAGAGTTACTCTGCGTGGCCACTGAACTTTACTTCTGAAGGTAGCAAGCCTACTGGTTCCTTTATCATGTCCTTTTTGTAGCACTTCCAAGGCAAATCTACCAAGGGGCTAACTGAGCAAGACTGCAATGTATAAACCCACCCTGGTGGTAACCCTTACACTGTGGGTGATCTTCACAAAATTAAAGGGGCATGGTTTATGTTGTGATACATATTCATGTTGTGTTCACTCTACTCATAGGGCAATTAAGATCATAAGGCTTCTGTCTCTTAATTTCAGCTAGAAGAATGCATGCTACTAGGCATGTGAACACTTTGCCTTAATTAAGACAAAATCATACTGCTTTCCTATTTTAAAAAATTACTAGAAACAGTCTATCCAAGATCTCTGTTGAATAATCCACTCTCTTGTTCTGTTTTAAATTAGCAATTCCATTTAAAGGATATTACAGCAGGAAGGTGTGTAACAGACCTCCTGCATCAAGGATTGTAACAGGGTAGCTAGTTCTGCTCCTGCTGCTGCCCATCTCCCATACTTTCCCAGGCACGACTTCCCCACCGTCAAGGATATCTGGTGGAGAATCCTCAACCAGATCCTAAACTTTAAACCCTGCACATTAAGTTCAGCTACTTCTGAATTAAAATTCACTGTAAAAAGCCAGGAAGAAAGCTTACTGAAATGTTTATATTGATGTCATTCTGCCATACACCTAGCACAGTGCTGTCATGAACTTGGACTTGCAGATGCTAGGCAACGGAGCAACCCAGGCAGCAGGCAACACCTCTCCCATGAATACAAGTTGGAAGAGTTGGGGTTGCTTAGCCTGGAGAAGAGAAGACTCCAGAGATCTTACTGCAGCCTTCCAGTATCTGAAGAGGGCCTATAAAAAAGCAGGCAAGGAACTTTTTACAAGCGCTTGTTGTGACAGGTTGAGGGGTAATAGGTTCAAAGTGGAAGAGGACAGATTTAGGTTAGACGTAAGGAAGTTCTTCGCTATGAGGGTGGTAAGACACTGTAACAGGTTGTCCAGGGAAGCTGTTGATGCTCCATCATTGGAGGTGTTCAAGGCCAGGTTGGATGAGGCTTTGAGCAACCTGGTCTAGTGAATGATGACCCTGGCCACAGCAGTAGGGTTGGAACTAGGTGTTCTTTAAGGTCCCTTCGAACCCCAATCATTCTATGATTCTATGAATAACACTGAAAACTTCTTTCAACGTACAAAATATTTTGATGAAAGTAAGGTAAGCAAACACCTGTGAATTAAAAGCATGAGGCAACATTTCCTCATACTACAGCCACACAGTGCCAGCACGCCAGCTTCAGCATTCTTCAGCTGTGGTGCTAAACTTTCTGACTTACAGAATCAACTTTCTTTCAGGCACACTTTCACAAGCTTAAACTAAGAGAGCACATGCCTTTTTTGTCTGAATGTTTGAAGCAATACAAAAGATATGGTGTCAGAACCCCAAAAGCCTTTACATAATAATGAAAACCGCCAACAAAATTCAATAGCAATTGTCAACTTAGAACAAAGAATATTTTATAAAAGCAGAAATATCTCAAATTCTGAGTACTCAAAATAATATTTTAATGAAGGAAAAACTAAATCCACAGCAATACTGCAATCTGAAAAGAAAAATAAAAAATTTATCTTGATATCTCCAGTGACTATTTTTGCCAATAACTACTACAAGATACAGCACCACTCATTGTGGATATTTATACTAGAGGACAAACCACTTCCATGAAGAAAAGCTGGAGTCAGACTGTTGTTATTCAAACTGCTAGTAAATTCACCAGCCATATTTCCCCCAAAACAAATTCTTAAATAAATGTGCATTAATGCACGAGGACCATGATTCCATGATTTGGCTACATCACTAAACCACATTTACTGTTGATATGAGAAGGATGCCTTCTCTCTATCTGAGCGATAACCAGCACTGGTGCGGTCATTCTTTGGAACCACTTAATTGGGCAAAACTACCAGCCACAGTTTCCGTATTAATTGCTAAAGGGCATTCTGTTCTGTCACTTACACGTTTCCTCATGAGTACAGGAACTTACAGTGCTGAAAAGGTCAACATTTGAACTGACAGAGAATACTACTGAACAAATAACTTTTGCCTAATGGTTATATAAATCCAAATGAATCTTCTAAGACATTTTTATTTCATAGCATAAGTAGGTAATTTCTCCATACTCAGGCTGCTATGCTAACATTAGCTCCACATTTTGGAAATTAAAATATTCATTGTATTTAAAAATATATAAAAACATGAAATATATGTAATATTATTAAACATATGTGGTTTATAAATAATATATTTCATATCTATTTAAACATACTTGTCTTTGTGTTGCTTTCAATGGTGTACATCTTTGCAAATACATGAGGAAGCACAATGAAATTATATATAATTAAGATGAAAAATCCAAGGATTTTTTTTTACCTATGGAGGTAATTCTAAAATGTAGAAACTGATATCAGCAATGTCTCATGAATAGGACAGTTTTCTGGCAAAGGGAAAACGCAAAAAAGACAAAAACAACAACAACAACAACAACAAAAAACAATCCACAACCTAAATAAGTCATCATAAAAATAACAAAACAAAGAAAGCTGTATGGCAATCAACAACCATGGAGAAAAGTAAATAAACATTAAGGATAGGACACTGAATGGAAAATTAACTTTGTGGATGTCAGTCTTTACTACAGAATAGGAATAACACTCTTAATAGATTAAAGAAATGAGAATAAAGTACTCATGTCAAAAGAAAGAGAAGACTGCATTACCAGAGTCAGAATGGCACTTATGTACAAGTTTTTGTCATCTATTCAGCATATCACTCTTAAACAATAATAAAACCTTTTATAACTAGAACTTTTGTACTTGATAGGAATCAGATTTACACCTTTCCAACATAAAGCATGCTCCAGCATGATCCAGGCCAGCAAGCCATAATTTCAGCATCAAATAAAACAGATCACCTTGACAAATCCAGCGTAACAAGGGCACATCAGTACAACTCCCAAACCCAAACTGCTATTATCCACTGTTTATCTTTCTTGATGCTAAAAATTAACTGGAGCTTCAACAGCATTCTAACAAAGTTCTTTGCAACAGATTTTTGAGGAAGCTAAGACAGAATGAGGTAAGAAACACATTTTAGATATGGATCATAAGCTGCTAGAACCAATAGAAACAACAAATCATACAGAAGAGCTGCACTAGAGTTGGGCATCACAATGCTCAGTGTAGGTAAGTGCAAGGTACAGGAGGATCTATCCAGCTGGAATTGTGCAGGTGCAGCATGTAAATAATGCTGAAGAACATCAAGGGCAAGATGTCCAAAATCACCCAATAATCTTTTTCAAAAGCGAATTAATCTTTAAAGAGATGGTGTCACTGAAAAATTTTGTAGAAGTTAAGAGACCAAATCTCTTGCAGACATGAGAACAGATGAATTCTTTAGACCCAGAAGCAGTAACATTCTAAATAGCCAATAAATGAGAAGAAAGATTCAAACCAGGAAACAAGACGTGCACAGCCCAAAGAAGGAAAGAGAAAGCACTGTTGAAGCATTCAGGGGAGATAATCATCAAAACTGAAAAAATGAATAATGCAGAGAACAAGTTAAATATACAGTTTCCTAACTGTGCCAGTAAGGATCTTCATGAATGTGTCTATTCCATGACACCTGGATGTTAAGACAGTCTGATAGCTTTATGTGGCTAAACCCTAAAGCACATTAGAAGAATGCTAAAGCTCCAAAGTCAAGGCCTCTGATGGAAAACATCAGAATTGAGTACTGTGTTTGGCCCTGCTACACCTTGTGAGCTTAAGGACTCTTTTTAACAAAGTAAGCTCTTTAAAAAACTGCAGTGCAAAAAGATGCATTCAGGGTGTATCTTAGCTCACCAGCAGAGTTTAGACTTCCAGATCTACAAATCACCTACCACTGCTTAGGAACATGGTAACAGTCCATGCCAGGACATTATTTCTCGTGTGTAGAAAGTAAGAAAAAAAAAAAAAAAAAAAGACAGAAGAAGACCAAGGCTTGCACTACAACTTCCAAATTTTTGGACTTCCTGCTCTCGGCAAAACAGAAAAACATACTCTGACAGTTCTGACTCTTGAATTCAATTTTAAAGTACTACAGGGATGTATGCAAGTGTAGTTCTCTACCCCTGCGGATGCAGCGTCTCTGTACATGCACATGCCTTTGTTCCCTCCTGCTCCACCCTGCTTCAGGCTCTTGACTCTGCATTTATTTTCTCCCTACAGCAGACCCAGCAGCCTTAACCCCTCACAGCCCTATTCTTTATCACATCCTGGAACTCTCTCTCCCCTTGTGTTGCCATTCTCAGTCCTAAGACCCTTCATCACCACCTCCTGGTTTAAGACTCCTGCTGGTCCCCTCTCATTACCCTTCCACCCTACTTTTGATTCACCTAAAACTCAAAATACCAGTCAAATTCTCTCTCCTCCACTCGGTACTGATACAGAAACAGGTATAAGAACAGTACATTTTTCTGTCTATGCTGGGTGTCTGCACATGGCTCTTCTTGCCCACTCTTCCCTATCTACCCTTTGAGGATGATGTCATCTGTTCACACCATCTTAACTAGCATCTGCACAGCAATGGCTTGTAAGCATGTCTATCCATCCACCTACTCCTGATTCCCTCCATATGGTACTGCTTCTTCATTTCTCTCCAGAAAACTGAAGCTTGATATGTTCACAACTCAGCTCCTTATCATTCCTCTCAAACACTTTTTGCAGATAAAACTTTTTCCATTATCGCCTCCTGTAATATAGGAAGTCTTTTGTGACCCCTTTGCCTCCGTGTGAGCCCCTATATCCCAAATCCCCTTACAATCTTCCCCGGTGCATACTCTTTTTCTTGCTAACAGTACAGCTCATCCAGTATCTCCATCTTTGTTCAGGCACGCACTGAAGAATTAGAAAGAGACGGAGATTCAGCTCTTTAAATTTAGACAGGCTTCCCTACTTATCCTAAGACATACTGAAAGTGAAGCAAGTAAATCTCTTTAATATATTAGTATTTATGCTTTCATTTCAGGAATCCTCTTTATCACGTCACCCTTAAGAGCTATGCTGGTATCACTGGTTTCAAGCTCTTGGGAGGCAGACGACACAGAGACAGCTCAAAGAGCTCAATCAGCTGCTACTCAGCATAGCCAGCTGGTACCTGCTGATCTTCGTTCAAAGTTTCTGCAATCTTTACTTTGGTGTTTTCTGAATGTTAAGGAGTACAGAACAGGAAGCGCACTACATGGATATGTAGCCATTTTTAAAAATAAATCAAGCATTTTGTTACCTAAAGATAAATAATATATTGTATGACTGTGGAAGAAAGAAGAAATGCAGACAACTGAGTCAACTGCATTTTATAATTGCATTGATAACTTAAAAACAGAGGACTCCATCAAAATTTGACCAAAAGTGTAATCTCAACACAGCTGCTTACTTAAGAACCATGTTTAACATTTAGTATTTTATCAAGCTTTAAATAAATAAATAGAAACTTTAAATTCAAGGAGAGGCAGGCGGGACAAAAAAGAAAAAGCCACACAGTTATTTGAGATGAAAAACTACAAGCAGAACATTTTATAATACTAGGATATTCTTCAATTACTTGCTTCAGTAAACCAGTTTAAAAAAAATTATTTTGGGTTGTGTATTAAATTTACTTCCAAGGTTTCTTTTAATAGTCATACTAATTAGAAGAGTAATACACAACAGTAACCACACGGATACTGTTCTACACTTCTACTCCTCATTATGTGGTTGTCAGCATTATTTATACTGATTGAACAGAGTCAGAAATAAGTTACAAAACAAAAAAGTGAAAATGAAGACACCCTGTGACCCTTGCAAGGTGAAGGTCAAGAAGGTCATGCAATATAACCTTACAAAAACTTTCGAGGTCTGTAGCAAAATTCAAAACCTACAGGATTTTTTTTAGAAGTTAACATTTGAACAAAATTAACAACATACATTACTATACATATATTG
Source organism: Merops nubicus (assembly GCF_000691845.1). Taxonomy (NCBI): domain Eukaryota; kingdom Metazoa; phylum Chordata; class Aves; order Coraciiformes; family Meropidae; genus Merops; species Merops nubicus. The sequence continues at coordinate 57,305 of NW_008615548.1, forward strand.
TATATGGTGATGGATCACCAAAATTGTTCTTTTCTGCTTCATGAATTAAGCTGAATTATCAACCCTTTTTAAGGGTCTGAATAATCTCTGTGAAGCCTAACAGAAATATTTCTAACATAAAAGCGGGTAGCAACTTGTCCTAAATTATTCAAAAGACAAGACCTAAATGCTCACTTGCATATAAACATATCTGTTGAAATTCAGCATGGCTCAGAGGCAGTTTTATTTCAGAGATGTTCTTAGGACCACAAAAAAAAAAAAAAAAAAAAAGACATCACAAATGGAAAGTAGGCACATTCAAATATAGATTGTTGGAAGCTTTTTAAGCAATAGACATTTAATCCCTTTTTTTTTCACCATCATGTGGTTCTCAGTGTAGACAAAGTAAAGAGTGAAAAGGTAAAAATAAAACATGCATACCCTTAATATATTCCAGAATTCATAAATCATTTGTAAATTTAGTCCTTTTATAAAAGAATCCTTACATAAATTGGGGGGAGGGAGGGCATCAATCCCATATATGAAGCACAATTTAAGCCTAACATCACTGACCAATCAAAATTAGTGAATGCACTGCATCTCTCTGCAGTGAGGAGCAGCGACAAGGTAGGCTGTCATTCTGCAAAAGCTGCCCAGCACAAGCTTTCCTCACAGAAGCACTGCTTTTCTTTTTTAGAAAGCTTGAATCTCAGTGGTGTCTCTGGAGACAAGAAGCCTTCAGTATGTTAAATTACTTTCATTATGTATTTTCAGATGCTTATTGATTCTACAGTAGAAGAGTGGGAGACTGCAGCAGCCTGTAAAGCAGAACTAAAGCAGTTGTATACATTAGCAGTATGCTGAAACAATGGCACAGTACAGGCACAAATTTTCATTAAGGTCATTTTTGGAAGATATGTTTATTACCTTATTTCCCTTCTACTCTGCTAACAAGTGAACAAAATGAATCCCTCCAACCTGGAACTGCTTCACCTGCATCGAGAATTTATCAAATCTTTAGTGGAGGTAAGACCTGTTCCTTATTATGGTATGCAGAATAAGCAACATTTAACAAAACAATTGGCAAAAAAAAAGGGATCAGATTCAACTTACACTGAACGATAGTATCTTGTTCTGTCTGAGACCAGGATATATTTAAATGCTATTTCCCTTTGCTCATTAAAAACACAATGATATAAAAATGTTATCTTGTATGAAAGTCTTGTAGAATATTAAGAACCTGTTCTGTTCGTACAACATAAAGACAGTACGGTTTACGCTAATAGAGTAAGGGGGGGGCGGGGGAGAATAAAAAGGCAAATTATAAAGGAAATTATTTTTTCCTCCCTTCAGCAGTATTTACAAATACTGGCAGTTAAGTATCTTACAGGTTTATTCAGCTACTCTTTAAAGGATCGGACAGTCTGTAATTGGTGTATACTTCTTGCTTTATGAAGGTTGGATAATATGACTAATTTCCGATTGCTCAATATATCCCCCTTTTCGGTTTGCTTTTGTTTGGTTTTTATAACTTATTTTTTCATTCCCCTGTACATTCAAGCCATTTATTAATAACACGGAATTGCTAAATGTTTATTTCAAGAAAGGAAATTATAACTGTGCAAATAAAACAAAAATGTATTTCCTACGAAGCTCATTGACTCTGCTCAATCTCTCATTAGACGATAGGAGAGTTATATATATAAACTACCTGCTCACAAGAGCTACATTTTCTAGCTCTAGTCACAGGCACTGAACATCCAACAATTATTGCTCCTAGACAGGGTTTTTTGTAACCTGCACTATCTGGAGAACAGGAAACTTGTTCAAAAAACTAGATCTGTATAAACTTGACACAGGAATGACATGATCTTACCAGCACATAGTGAACACACTAACTGATTTTCTCTGTAATCTGTAAAATCCAATTTTAGAAATCTTTAATTCATGAAATAAGTGATATTAGAAAATATATTCTTGCATTATATTATTCTGAAATTATAAGCCCTACTTTTAACCTTTTTTTTCCTCCCCTTCACAAGGGCGTGCAGCAACTAATTCAGTTTTACAACTGACAATACGAAGAATGCAGTTGACCGGGTATCTTTCTAGCTGTATGACCTACAAGCAGCAGGATGCATCACTAAAATGTATTCTTAAGACATAAAGGAATTAGAAACAAAACATGGAACACACTTTTATTACCATTTACGTGCATGACACTTCAGCAATATATATGGAAGACTAACACATCTGCTCAGATTTTCAGTAAAAGAAGAATGCGATGATTGATTCTTAAAATGGTGAGCATTTCTTAAAGAGGGATTTATAATTTAAAACCAGAATTGTGGAAGCTACTGATGCATGAAGAAACAATGAAACATGAATTCCCAAAAGGAGAATATGCATACTTCACCAGCAAGCTGAATAAGGGTTTAATCAAGCTTTCTCTATGCTACTCATTAAATAACTTATTTGTCATAATGACTAATGGATATTTTTCTCTCAATTTTATGGTCTGTTACGTATTCTCCTTAAATGAAAATAAACCAAATTAGGTAACTCATGGTTACTCTCAAAGCACACGAACTGGATTTTATGATGTATAGCAACTTCTTTGACTAAGCCATCACTCAAAAGTAATGAGCAGGAATATTACAGAAAGAAATACGCAACCATAAACTAAAGGATGTCTACATACACTCTGAACACAGAGATCAGAAATTATTTTTTTTTTTTAAAACTGGGAAGTAAAACCAGGCTGCTACAAAATGCAACAGGGGACAGAAATTAACATCACTTAAAAGATGGTTTATTGTTATTGCTGGCCTGAAACTCAGAACAGACATGCAGAATATGCACTGGTCTGTAGAAGTATCTCGGGCAATTAAGAAATCCCCGTGTTTCATCAGAATTTTTTGCTGCTGAAAACCTGCAAGGAACAAAATAAGAGCCCAGCTACCGCTTGGTTTCCAGGTTACAGTGCATGTCAAATATCTGTCAGTGACACCATATATCAATTTATGACAAGCTGCTGCAATGATCTGAAAGGCCCTTGAGGCACAGAGAACAGGTAGGTCAGCAGTTGCATGCACCCCATCACTGCTCAGCATTTGCAAGGGAGCAGGCACTGTCCAGAAGGGTGATGCATTGGGTGAATTAGCTCCCTGCCTTAATATTTCTGCTTTTATTTAAAAAAAAAATCTAATCAGTGCAATGAGGAGGTGATGCTTAACCTATTCATAAGACTTGGCACATCTGAAGTTTTCAGAAAATTTCAGTTGGCATAATGTTAGAGTTAAGACCGTCATTTGTCTGCTTTTGATTTCCTCCTGGCTTTTTGCTAATACAAAAGAACTCCCTTTATCCAGTAATGCATTTGGAATGGTTTCTTGAAATCCATTCACAGCCAGGACAGCATACACAGAGAAAATCATATTCTGAAGGGTTAATATAAAACTAATAGAGTTTGCCTAAATTAGAAATTAAAGCTTTTGAAATATTTCTTGTTCCATTTCACACCTGAGACTAATACGTTCTAATTTACATCTTTTGTATTTAAGAGGCACATGTGAAATAACTGTTGAAGCATACCAAAAATTTTCATCATACAATTTACCATTAATAGTATTGTGCAATTGAGGCTTTTCAGAACTGCAGATGAAATCCATTTGCACTTTGTATCCCAAGCGTGCTTAATTCATATTTTCCTTTAAAAGAGCTCATTTTTGTTCACCTTAGTCTATCCATTTTTAATGTATTCAGAGTGGAACAAAGGTCTGCATCTAAATTTATTTTCAAGCCAAGTACATCCCCTCTTACATTTAAAGCTACCTATAAAAACCCAAACCCCTTCAAGTATCGTAAGAAGACACTGAATAACCTCTCTTTTATTTATTCATTTTGTTAGAAACTCAAGAGCTGGCTGACAATATAAATACAAACACCAGGTATTGCATTCACATGCTACAATTATAACTTACCAGCATGTGTAAAACAAAGGAGATGAGCCTCAAAAGAAGAAATCTCCTAGATGTAACAGATGCTACTTTTTTTTAACCTCTTACCCCTAAGACAAACATGCTACGTATGGAAATCTGTTGGATTTAATTACAGTTTGTTTAAAACAAACAAATCAAATGCTCTGAGACAATTTTCTTTTTACGTGCTGTCTTGTAAAATTATTCGCTTAAACCTATTCTGGAATAAATTTAAATACTCTTCCACTCCATGCAGGCACTCATTTCTTGAAGAAACTGAATATTCATATCAGAATAAAGAAATGTAGTCTTTTTATAATAAAGTCCATTCCCCCAAACCCACATAAATTTTGCATTTGAAATTACACATACTTTTTTTAAATTGTTGTAGTGGTTTCATACACATAGATCCACAAAAGATAAAAGTGAATAGAAGCATTCAAGCTCTGTAAAACTCTGCTGAATAATAGAACTTCAAGTTTCAGCCCACAACACTATAGCAAACTCTTCATAAGGGGTTGCTGAATTGCCATGAATAATTTAACTGCTCTTTTTCTGATAAGTAAGCAACAGTGCTCCATGTTCCTATCACTTTCTTTTTCCACAAGAGCCTTTTTTAAAATTATCTTGAGTACTAATTTGTTAATTCTTAACAACATTCTTTTAAAATGACCCTCAAAGCAATACAAAGGCAATGCACAAGTATAGTTTATTCAACAAATGGACCCTTTGTAAAAACCACATCACTATAAATAAAGCCTTGTCTCCCTAAGTGGAAGCTTTTCACTTTTTTTTATTTTTTTTTTCTTTTAAACAAATGCAGCTTTCCTTTAAAAAGGAAAGACCTTATTCTAGATGCTCAGGCTTTTGAGTCCATGCCAGCTGAAGCTCTAAGCATACAGTAATCCAAGAGTTTGATAAGAACTGATGCTTTTCCTCCCTCCTCCTTCCCCAGCATTTATCTACAACAAATGTTAAGAAAAAAAAAAATCAAATAGTTCCATATTTTATTTCACCTTTCAGGAGAAAAAACAGCCGCAACAAAAGAATGTGTTTCTCTCCCATTCTGGAAGTCAACATGCAGTCTGAATCTAACATTACAGTTCGAGATGCCATTGATGACATCGACACCAACATGTACCAACCACTGTCATATCCATTAAGCTTTCAAGTTTCTCTCACTGGATTTTTGATGTTAGAAATTGTTTTGGGACTTGGCAGCAACCTCACTGTGCTGGTACTTTACTGTATGAAATCCAACTTAATCAATTCTGTCAGTAACATAATTACAATGAACCTTCATGTACTAGATGTAATAATTTGTGTGGGATGTATTCCTCTAACTATAGTTATCCTTCTGCTTTCACTGGAGAGTAACACTGCTCTCATCTGCTGCTTCCACGAGGCTTGTGTCTCTTTTGCAAGCGTTTCAACCGCAATCAACGTCTTCGCTATCACTCTGGACCGATACGACATCTCTGTAAAACCTGCCAATCGAATTCTGACCATGGGAAGGGCTGTGATATTAATGACATCAATATGGATCATTTCACTTTTTTCCTTCCTGATTCCTTTCATCGAAGTCAACTTCTTCAGTCTCCAAAGCGCAAGCACTTGGGAAAACAAGACACTTTTGTGCGTGAGTACAAACGAGTACCACACTGAGCTAGGAATGTATTACCACCTTCTCGTTCAGATTCCAATCTTTTTCTTCACTGTTATAGTCATGCTAATCACATACACCAAAATACTGCAGGCTCTAAACATTCGGATTGGTACGAGATTTACAACAGGACAAAAGAAGAAAGCCAGAAAGAAAAAAACTATTTCTTTGACCACTCAGCACGACACTACGGACCTGTCTCACAGCAGCGGAGGAAGAAACGTCGTCTTTGGCGTAAGGACTTCTGTGTCTGTCATAATTGCTCTTCGTCGGGCTGTAAAACGGCACCGGGAGCGGCGAGAACGGCAGAAGAGAGTCTTCAGAATGTCCCTCTTGATTATCTCAACGTTCCTTCTCTGCTGGACACCCATCTCCGTGTTAAACACCACCATCTTGTGTTTGGGCCCAAGTGACCTTTTGGTAAAGTTGCGATTATGTTTTCTAGTAATGGCATATGGAACAACCATATTTCACCCTCTACTTTATGCATTCACAAGGCAAAAGTTTCAGAAAGTTCTGAAAAGTAAGATGAAAAAGCGAGTTGTTTCAATAGTGGAAGCAGACCCCATGCCAAATAACGCTGTAATACACAACTCATGGATAGAGCCTAAAAGGAACAAAAAGATTACCTTTGAAGACCACGAAGTAAGGCAGAAATGTTTAGTACCTCAGGTTGTCACTGACTAGATTTCAGTATTCACCAAAACACATGAAGTGAAGTATTTGAACAAATTGTAGAAAAATACTGCCAAATAAGAAAACCTTTTTTTAACTGTCGGTGAGACTGTAAATTTTCAATATATCTGTTAAATAGAGTAGGTCTTGTATATTCAACTTCTTCATTATGTAAGATATATGTTGCATGGCTGTTTGTTAGCGTAACACCATGTGTATATTTGTCAAAAATATTCAAGTCCTCTTTTTTTAGAAAATAAATAGCCTTAAAGAAGTGCAAACTTTTAAAAATATTTGTACGGCTCAGTTTCTCTGTAAATATAAAAGAATTTTTAAATGAAATTCCACTCTGGAATACTTTCCTAAAGCACAAATTCAACATTTTGCATGATACTGTATTTTAAAATTTAATTCATGAACAGTATTCATCAGCGATATTCTGAATGCCATACACCTACAAATTGGACACATTCTGACCTCATATTTAGATAGCTGCTTATTTCCAATTTCTCCAGCATCCAATTACCATGTGCACATAGACAAAGCCATTCACGCGATGTCCTCCAATTAATGGTTCAGAACTAGTTTAATTTGGGGGGAGGGGAGAAATTCGTGTTTGTCCAAAAATTGACATTACTGCCAAGAAAAATAAAAAGTCTTGCATATACAACTTCAGATCCACAGCTTCTACACAGATAATACACAACGTTGAATAATTACAAAGGAAGGGTGGAGAAGGTGAGGAGAAAAGACAGGCTAAATGAAGGCAAAAAACAGAGATGGCAAAATTATTTGGCTTGATGCTAAAAGACAACCAACCAACCAAGCCAATCCTGTGCAAAGTCTTAGATTTTTATACTGAAGGCTAAACCACCAGTGTGACATGGGGACCTTTTATAGAGAGATTTTTCATTTATACCACCTACATAGATGGATATGGCTGTCAAGTGTCACAGCTAAAACAGAAGATAATTTGCTTGCCCTCAATAACTTTTGTATTACTTTGACTTCACTTCTCCTTTGATGAAGTTCAGTTACAGCCACGCAACCACTTTGTCACAAACCAGTCATCAACACTGCTAGCTACCCTATTTCTGTATTTCCTAGACAGCCATGGTATACCATCATTCTACATCCTCTTTCCTATTTTATCTTATACCTGCAATGAAGTATCAAGAAGCCCTCATCATGCACAGCACTATGAGCAAGAATTAAGATATTCATCCAACAAAAGTTTGTTGAGAAGTGTGCACTATCCCATACTTACAAAATGTATCACTTCAATGAACAGTGACTATATTCATTGACTTAGTTACCAGTTATGGAGGGAAGGGAGAAACAAAACAAACAAATGCAAAATCAATTAGAATGATTTCACTTGTCTTGTTGTATAAACTGCTCAGTGTGTCACCAGCTACCAGTACAATTAAAAGGCTAATTCTCAGCAAGTATTTGCTTCTATTAAAAAAAAAAGGCACAGCATATTCTTGAATATGAGAACTAGTTTGACTAAATCATTACATTAAAAATAAGGATTTCTGAAGCACTTTTCTAAAGTTGCATATAATTTTTAAAGTGTGGTTTTAAGCGAGCAAAAAGCTATTTTCCAGTACTTCATTAAATTATTAATCATATGTGTATTGCCAAAATTGATTGGGTGGTTAAAAAAAGAGCAGTACTTGTAATGTACCTTAGTTTACTTAGGCTCATGCCCTAGCCTACCAGAACACATAACTGGAAAAAATGGAGCTACATTTATGTAGCTATACATATTCCACAAAGATCAGTCACTTACAATCATCCAAATTCTACCTAAAAGTGTTATTATCTAACTGATAATAGTTTGTTATCTGAAATTACTGTGACATATATTTAAAGATAATTTAACTGGCTTTTTTTTCTGAATGCTAGTCCAACAACACCTGTATTCAACTGTATTGATTTCATCCAAGATATCTCTAGTTTCCTACAAGAACCGAAATCTCTTTTATCTGAGAGGTTGCAGCAGGGAAGTAAACAATAGTTTTATGCAAGAAGCTTATGCTCCAAATTTATCACTTCAAAAACATTATTTCAGGAATAAGCTCTTCTGAAAAGAAATGTGCCCAAAAAACCTAAGCAGGAGCTTTTTTTCTTTTTTTTTTTTTTAAACACTTCTTCCTTTCTCTGTGTAGGTATCCTCTGTATACTGAACACTAAAAGGAGGAAGAAGTGGAATCTCTAGGGTTAATGGCATAATATGATTTCACCAATTACTTGCCTTCCAAAAATGCATTCCTAAATAAAGTAAAAATACTGTTCATTTACTTAAAAAGAAGAAATCATAACGAACATAACACATGAATAAGCTTACATCATGTCCTATCTGAAATAAGCATTTAAGAAAAGCTTTCAGACTTTAAGGTTTTTTTGACAATATGACTTTATATTTAAAAAATTAAATAAATCCTCAAGAACTACATGTTTGGTGTTAAAAGCTCATTCATTAGCAGGTCAGATTCTTGAAGCAGTACTTCATAACAAAGAGAAAATGCAGCCTAGGAATTAGTCTGAGAGATTAAGTCAGGTTTTAACTGCTATGTTGATCACAGTCACTGACTGCCTTAAAGAATACAAGTTCATTTTTACATTTACTATTCTTCTTATTTCCTTAAATAATTTTATTTTTTTTTTTTTTTTTTTTAAAGAAAAAGGACTTAAACCCTTAACCCATGCTTTTTGGTCTGCAGAAGAAAATTCTGCATAGAGCAGGGAGTAATACAAGTAAGAATATCGGCAATCCTATACGTGCAGGAATCATTCTGAAACAGAATCATACACGATCTATACCACAGAGACAACAGATTTAACACGAGACAAAATACAGAGCAACTAGTGAAGGAACGCTGTATACCCTACTGACACAGATGAGGATTTTAAGCGGGATACGAAGGTGTGCCGTGGGTGCTTGACAGACAGACTAAAACAAAATGCAAAAATAGGCAGCATCACCGGAGGAAAAAGGGCAAATACATGCCACAGTATTGTACAATAAGAAGCCCACTACATTCTTAAAAATGATCTCACCACAGTGAGTCATTAGTTCAATTACATTTCACACCACTCAGCCTAAGGCAAGCAGAATTGTACAGAACTCTAAAAACACTAACTCCAGCAAATACGTCTCAGAAACACAAGCAGCAATCACCAGTTTCCACATGTTCTCTGCCTCTTCAGTATTAGCTGGTATCAGACTATGTTGTCTTTTAACTTCAAATGCATCTCCATCCAATTTTACACTGTAAAATGAAGCTAGCCCAGACTATAAAAACAAAAAAAAAAAGCTAAGTACAGTGCCAGTATCTATGAGAATATTTAAGAAACACACCTTAACACAGTGTACATCACAAACCAGTGAAATAGAAATGCAAATATATCACAAATATCTAGTTTCAAGTCAACAATTTTTACAGATTACAAGGTGCTGCTACATGGTCAGAAGTTCTGTTTAATTCCTTAGTGCCAAGGCAATAGGAATCACTTCAGTGATTTCTGAATATATTAGATTAAAAATGTATGTATCCGGACAGACATTAGATGAATACGCCTCTCTTCCTTCACTGTTACATAATTACACTCACGTACATAATACATAATTATTATACAGCCATACACACCAGAAGTGGACTTCAACATTAGCATCTACTTCATATTTATATGGAGGTGGTTTTGGTAAGAGTATCTCTGAACTGGACAGGCAGGCATTAGGCCCCACCACACATATGATTAAATTACTTCCCCACTGCCACATTTTTTTCCTTTGTAAATGAAATAATGCATTCAACAAGCTCTATAATTTACCTGGGCACACGGAAGAATTTTTCTGCTGTGTTAGCTGTTACATGTATCATACTGCAATACACAGAATAGTTCTTTTCAAGATGAACTATAACCAGGACAACGTATGTGCTAGTCATCAGAATTCTCTGATAGCTGGATATTTTAGACATATATTCATTGCCGCTGAAAAAATGTTTTACTTAACAATTGCTGTTGCACACTTTTAAAAGGAGAAAACACAGCATTCTTTACCTAAGTTTCAAAGTAGTATTAAATAATACAGAATACACTAACTTACCCTTCCCTCTTCCATTGTTCAAACAAAAGACCTCCAACATATAGTTAAGGACAATCAGCTTCTGTCTTAAAACCTTCCAGCTTTATAACAGCCAAATTCCACTCCCACTTCACACATTCTGCTGTTATATCACTGAATTTATTTGTCTTACACCAGCAGAAGAGAAGAATCTGACTTTAATTACCTTCTCCTTTTCCTACTGCTTAAAACATTCGAGCAGTTCAAGAAGCAAAATTAAACACACAGTCTGGGTTATGTTTTGCTGGAGGGAAAAAAATGAAAAACTAACCAAACAAGCAAACAAAAAGAAAAAAAACCTGACTAACAGGAAATCCAAAATTGGCTCATACTCAATGAGTGTTAAAAAAGGGTGTGAAGTAATTGGAGAGTACAGGTCAAGAGGATAGGGTAGAAGGTGGAAGGAACTGCTGTAAGGCAGCTATGGCCATCAGGATCACAGAATGGTGAAGGGAAACATACACCTGCCACAGAAAGAACACTAACCCTGTGTTTTAGATTATAATAAACAAAAATACAAGAACAACTTATCTTTGAATCATTGAAAGTGATCTGGGGTTTTGCCAAAATTGCTGTGAGGAGAGAGAACAACGTGAACAGCAACTCCAGAAAAGGATTTTAACAGATCACACAGGGAATAACAGAGATTGTGTTTTATTCTACTACCTCTTTTCTGAGAGATAAACTATACATTTCACCAAGTACAAAATACATATGTAGTACATACATTCCAAAAACAGACTTGAAAATAAAATGTTACCAGACATCAGTTAGATTTAAAAAAATGCTATTATTTTTCCCTCAAATTGTACTGGTCAGGTAACTTCAACTTGGTTTGATGCTTTGAGTGTGTTTCACTACCACAGTATGTTTTTAATTACTGCTCTTTCATCTCAGTTTAATTATTTTTGTAGAGTAATGAATCAAAGGAGAAATATTACACATCTTTATATTCTTTGTTGAAGTTACACTTTGGTGACTATTATAAATTGAGCCAGAATGGAAGAACTATCTTCCCGTATATTTACTGAATAGATTTCTGTATCAGCCAATTTCCTATTTTACAAAGAAATTCTCACACAATGAAAAGAAATTCAGCTGAAATTAAAAAAAAAAAAAAAAAAAATAGTATTTACAATGAAAGTTTTGTGGCAGGTACAAAACCTGAAATTATTTAAAGATGATTTACTCTTTATAGTTTGGATGAATCCCTTGAATATAAGCATTGCTATATCCTCGTCGTGATTCCTGACACTAGGCAGCCAGGCGGGCAGACTGACGGCAGGGAGCTGCTGGCAAACAGCTCGTTTCCTTTCCAACCTGGGTTTTTGGAAATAGACTTTTGGTTTCTGCTACCTTGCTATGAACTCTAACTTCCTATCCTATCTTGCAACAGTTTAACATGATAACATATCTGATAAACATATCAATGTCACTCATGAAACAACATTACTGCTGTAAAATCTGTCACTCTGGCTATGTCAGACTTTTATTAACAGAGCAATATTAGCACAGCTTTACTTTCAACTGTACTAGGTTCTCTCACAATCTGTCATGAGATTTTACTTCAAATTAAACTCAATTTAAACTCAGTTAGTAGAGGGGAAAAAAAGCACAATAACTGATGACAACCTATTGCTACTCTTTATTGTAGTTTTATTCCAAATCTTATTTCAAGATTTTTCCATAAATCCCTGTCACAAATAAACAGAGAAGGAAAAAAGGAGTAGAATGAACAGCTTGTCACACTAGAAAATCGTGACAAATATCGGTGATACTTTCTGCAGTAGTTTGCACCTACTGCTATGCTGAAAACATGCACAAGGAAAAAGAAAATGGGAAAGGAACACTATTTGCAATGTATGTATCATCACAAAAGGAGGTGAATGTGAGCACTGCTGTTGTAAAACACCGTAATGAGGAAGACCCTTTATTCCTGCTCACAGCTCTAACAGCTAGTAAACGAGACCTATCAATGAATGAGAAAGAACAAAATAAAAGATGTGAAAAGAATTTGTGGGCAAAGCAAAGGTTTTAAGAAAGCAATGTAGTTCAATAACAACAACAGTGGCTTCCACAGACTAAATACCTAACCCACAGAGAACTCTCATGGAAAATTAATTTTTTATTTTTCAAAATACCACAAGCCTGCACATATATGGAGTGCACTACAGCTAAAATAACAATATTTAGCATACGTATTTGTTGCTACTGCAGTCAGAAAAAAGGTATTTCATGACAGATTTTTTTTCAGATACAACAGACTTTCTAGGAGTATATTTGCATGTAATAAAAACAAGAGTCTTACTTAAAATATAAACCCATCTTCTGAATAGTTACCAAGTAAATATCAAATCATAAGAAATTTCCAAATTGAGTGAATCACTTCATTCTCTATGTTTAAATCTGAAAAAAAAATTCAGTATAATAATTTTAACCGTATGAGGTTATATGCCCCTAAATATAAAATGGAGCTATGCACCTCATCTGCAGTCGTAACAAACATGGATAAAGCACAGAAAAGTGAACATGAATACAAGTTAAAAGCACCTTTAAAAAGAGTAATCTGTTCAGACGCTTCTCACAAACCTTGCCTTAGATGTACAGCTTACAGCGCAAAATCCAGAAGCAGTTTACATAAAGTGGAATAAAAATTGGGAAACTCTTGATTCAGTCACTGAGGCTTTGTTATGTCCCCATTTTGTTTCAGTAAAAAAAAAAAAAATATCTTGTTTCTACATCTTTAGTTTGTAAGTTAGGTCAGACAAAAACAGGGGGGGCGAGGGAATCTCGAAATCTTTGGAACTACAGACAATCTGCCACAGAAACAGTATGTTCTCAAAATAATACGATGTTCCTTCTTTTAATGAGGTTAAGACTTCACATCTTTCCCTCTAATGACACAAAAAGAGAGATGAGACCATACTGTTCTTCAGCAAAAAAAAGGGTCTACCCTTAAGTTAACAAAGCCAGGAATCAGATTTAGTCCCTGTAAACAATGGAAGGTTGGACCTGAACGGTAAACAAATAAAAAGACCGAACTACTTAACTTTTCAAACCGTAACTGAGAAGAGTCCATAAAATTCTTGATGAAACTAATACTTGAAAATTACATGCATGAGTCAGTAGACAAAGAGGAAAAACTACTCCTGTGAAAACAGCCCATTTTTAGGCTGCTTCCTATGTGCAAGAATTAAATCTTACTCTACACCACTCATTACTTTGTATTACACACAACACCTTCATTGATCTGTAAGGCAAGGCAGAAACGGCAGTTAACAGCAATACTTGCTCCCATTCAAGACCTGAGCAAGATTAGACTTCAGTCTTTCTTCATAGCTATTTGGTTAGATTTTTTTAACCTGAACTTGCTCACATTTTAATTAGAAATGAACAGTTATTATGGTTAAGATTTGAACAACCAGTATTTACTTGACAAATTACAATGAAATTGTGTACACAATTTCATTTTTCAATTATTTTATACTTCTGAATTTGCCAGGCCTCATTTTCCAGTCCTTAGCTCTTGTCACTTCTTTCTCTGCTAATCAAAGAGCTCTTCTGCGGCCCTTTATTTTCTCCCCATGAATGCACCTCTACAGTCTTAATCTTCAAGAAAAAGAGCCCATTTAAACTCCTACTGTGACATGTATAATAGCATTTATTCACAGGTATCCACAAAACTACATTTTTATCTGTACAGCACAATTCCCTATAGCAATTGCAGAACTAAAAATTTGCCTGACAGAGTTGCATGAATGTTACACATGAAACAATATTGGTAAAGCAATACCAGCACAGATGCAGTCCAATTCCAATGCCTTACAGAAGTTCAGTATCATATTTTCATATTTATAAAAACAGAGATCATACTTCTTTTCTTATTTGATTTTAAAAGCCTGTTTTGTGTATGTATTGACCATTCAAGGTGCTCTGTCCATTCACAGATGCTTCTCCTCCAGTAGTCTGCCTTAATCTGAGGTGTACACCCATACGAAACCATCACTACCTTACTTACCACTGTTCCTCTCTTGCTCCCCTAGTAACAAAATTATCTACCAAGAATGTAGCAACTGTGAGATGAGAAGATGGCTTATTTAAATACATACTGTTGGGAACAATACCTTAAGAGAGATTTAAGTAATCTAAATTGTAGATTATGCACATAAAATAAATCTATAATGCACCTACACAATTTCTTTAATCAACTAAGTAATCAAAACACACAAAATATGTGTTTGATAACACATATTTTCCAGAAAAATGTAGCTGACTATCATTAATTCAGCTTTGCAGTCCTGAATTCTTCTTTCAAATTAACTCAACTTCTCTACTGTTTTTCTACAGCAGCTTTGTGTCTAATTGACTTGGATTTCAACAGAAATACCCCATTTCTCCTTCCAAATGTTGGAACAACACAAGTTGGACTTTCTCCTTCCCCTTCAGTAACAAGTTACAAATTAATGGCTCTGGGAACTCATACATTTGTATAAGATCCTCCTTAGTTACTGTTGGATTACAAGGTAACCTTACTTTGGGGAAGACAAAATTACCCCCTGCCAAAAATAAAGCAAGAGCATTTACCAGAAAATCCTCCTATTCTATTTCATTATGAACAATCTAGAAATCTGTTTATTAATAAATTATTCTATGATAGGCATCTTTTTGGTTCCTGTTGCCCATAGATTCTTCTGCAACATTTTAAATTTATCACATCTATACTCTACACTTGTAATGTATTCTGTTGTGTTTATACATTTTTTTTCCAATTGTAATTGTTCTCTTTCCTTTTTCCCTACCTTTAGCCAGGACTACCCTCTTTCTTGATTTCCAAAAAGCCAACATTTCACAATTTAATATTGTCTTCTCAGTAAGCCTTCAACTTTCATGTTTGTTTAAATACACTTGTCCAAACTACTGAACAGAAGATGCTCTTCATTGGAAAATTAACTCTTTAAAAAATGAAACATTAAGCACTGGGTCTATACTCAGTTTGCCCAATGCAACAGGACTTGCCACTGCGGCCACAAGTGGCTTCAAATTCCCCTAAGTTTATTTATTGTGAGAAAATCCAGAATACCGTTTCTCCCTGTTGGTAATTCCTGTCTTATAAATTGGTGGTCTTTTACCACTGGCCGTAGAGGACAAATAGTCTAGGCTTCAAACACCACTCCTCCATACATCTCAGAAACATGCTTAGACAGAAATGCTTCCATCTTTCTGATTTAATTCAGTGGGTTCTGAAAGTAACATCTTTTGGATTCTGTTATCTGGCTCCCTGATCTGTAAGCATTCACAGATACTTCTACTGTAACTTCTGTTACCCCCAACAAAATTTTCCAAACATGATTTCCTCCCACCACTATTTGACCTCCTCCTGAGCATTCTAACCAAACGCTCACATATTTTTCTTGGTGATCACAAATTACCTGCCCAGCTCCTCCACTTCTATTCTCTCTTACTCTGTCTCTGAATCTGACTGTTCAAAAAGAAAAAAAAAAAAAAAAAAATTAAAAAATAAAATAAAACTCTGTTTTCTCAGACACTTAGACAACACTCAAATGTTATTTCTGAACTACAAGTCTGCCAGCGACACCAAGCTGTGTGGTGTTGCTGACACGCTGGAGGGAAGGGAGGCCATCCAGAGGCAGCCTGACAGACTGACATGACCTGTGCCAGCCTCATGAAGTTCAACAAGGCCAAGTGCAGGGTCCTGCACATTGGTCAGGGTAATCCCAAGGACAAATAAAGGCTGGGCAGAGTACGGACTGAGAGCAGTCCCAAGGAGAAAGACTTGGGGATACTGGTTGATGAAAAGCTCAACATGAGCCAAAAATGTGCAAGTGCAGCCCAGGAACCCAACTGTATCCTGGGCTGCATCAAAAGAAATGTGGCCAGCAGGCTGAGGGAGGGGATTCTCCCCCTCTTCTGTGCTCTCATGAGACCCCACCTTGGAGTACTGTGTCCATCTCTGGAGCCCCCAACAAAAGGACACGGACCTCTTGGAGTGGGTCCAGAGGAGGGCCACGAAGATGATCAGAGGGCTGGAGCACCTCTCCTATGAAGACAGGCTGAGAGTTGGGGTTGTTCAGCCTGCAGAAGAGAAGGCTCTGGGGAAACCTCATTGCAGCCTTCCAGTATCTGAAAGCAGCTCCCTGGAGAAAGACCTGGGAGTCCTGGTGGACAACATATTATCCATGAGTCAGCAGTGTGCTCTTGTAGCCAAGAAAGCAAATGGTCTCCTGGTGTGCATTAAAAAGAGTGTGATCAGCAGGTCAAAGGAGGCCTCTCTATACTGCCCTATTGAGGCCACATCGGGAGTACTGCATCCAGTTCTGGGCTCCACAGTTCAAGAGAGACAAGGAACTACTTCAAGAGAGTTCAACAGAGGACTACAAAGATGATTAGAGGACTGGAACATCTCTCTTACAAGGCAAGGCTGAGAGACCTGGGTCTACTTGGCTTGGAGAAGAGAGGACTGAGAGGGGATCTTATCAACATTTGTAAATATCTAAAGGGCAGCAGCCAAGAGAATGGGACCAGACTCTTTCCAGTGCTGCTCAGTGATAGGACAAGGGACATCGGGCACAAACTGGAACACAGCAAGTTCAACCTAAACATAACAGAAAACTCCTTTCCTGTGAGGGTGTTTCCTGCGAGCCTGGAACAGGCTGCCCAGAGCTGTTGTGGAGTCTCCTTCTCTGGATACATTCAAAACCTGTGTGCACACATTCCTGTGCAACCTGATCTAGGTAAACCTGCAGGGACACGGGCTGGACTAGATGATCTCCAGAACATGTAAGCTACACCATTCTATGATTCTGTGATTCAGTCCCAGCAGGAAGAAAAAGATCAATTAATGGCTTCTCAGTGTTATTTCCTTGACAACTGATTTCACCATTTGCCATCCAAAAACAAAAGGAAGCACACACTCTCCCAGCCAACCTCAGCCAACTTCCTTAGAAAATAAATACATATGACACTTCTCCACACCTCTCCATGGGGATGCAATTATCTACTTAACTCAAACCACTGAGTCTGATCACCTTAGAGATCATCACTGTGGTTCTGGGAGAACTAGCCTGAAGCTTACTATTGAATTTCCAAGTATGTAAATGCTCCAGAAAAGAGGAAGAGAACAGAGAAAGTTATAAATGCCAATTCCTACAAGAGCTTCAGAGGGTACACAGATCTGCCTGAAACGTACAGTTGCCATTTTCTTCTAGAACCTCCACACAGAGCAGAACAGACATCACTTTCAGATGTATCATTCTAGCTGTAAATGGAGCCCAAGTCTGCGGAACTTAAGTCTACCATCCTAGATTCTAGTGTCACTGATCTGTTTGTTTATAACAGGTACTGAATCTTTTTAATTAAACTGTTTACTGAAACTGTTTACTTAAACTTCTATATGTATTGAATTAGTGAGGATACAATACTCAACTTAGAGATGACACATCTCTGCTGATATCCCTGTGTTCACTTATTATTTTAAATTATGTAATCCAATGTCCCTTTCTCTTCATAAACAGAGATACTTGTAAGTAGTTATCTTTTTCTGTATCTGTAACATGTAAAAAACACAACAAATCATTCTCAAACTCTTACCAGCTATTCTTACTCTCTGCAATGTAGTGAAAATTTACAAGATGTAAAAAGATAATCTTTCAGAGATTCACTGCTAACTTCTGTCTCTTCCCTTCTGACTCAGACAAAA
Source organism: Merops nubicus (assembly GCF_000691845.1). Classification (NCBI taxonomy): domain Eukaryota; kingdom Metazoa; phylum Chordata; class Aves; order Coraciiformes; family Meropidae; genus Merops; species Merops nubicus. The sequence goes on from NW_008615548.1 coordinate 75,454, forward strand.
GTATTTCTTTTAAACACTTTTCTTGTCTTTAGTGTGAATATTTTTTTTTTTTAATTAATACAAACTTTTAAAGTCAGTGCATAAAGAATTACTAGGTTCAAAAGGTGGATAAACCTTGCAGATGCATTTGGGTCTTGGTAATTTCTGTGTGTCATCCGTAAATTGAAACCTATTGCTATCATTTATACTTTTACTTATGTATTACGTCTATAAAAATATGACTATCCAGTAAAAGAATACTTTGTCTCAAAAATCAAAGATGCCCTAAAACGTGTAGTAGGTACACAAGCATAACTATTTCAAAGTAATTAAAAAAAACACCACAAAACCCTTTGAAGTTGTATTTATCCTGTATCTGGCTGAACACAAGCATTCGCAACTACAAGATTATTTGTTACTGGTTCTTCCATGTCCTTTCATACCTCAAGTATGAATGATACACCCTGGATAACAAACACAAAAATAATTGCTGATCAAATCCTTAAAATGACCACGGAGTAAAGCAAAAACAAGGTTCAAACACCTTTACCATCCTTCTGGTGAGGAACAAGTACTCCTTAACAGCAAAACAGAAACAGGTTTAGTGTAATTCCTCTGCTTTATAGCAATAGATAGTTTGATAACACAGCAGAAGGGGAATTTTGTAATTAGAGAAAAAGAATATAAGTATAGTTTTCAAATTTTAGAGTCAGACACTTAAATTCACTAAACAGAAAACAAACAAACAAAACATGAAAATCCCTACCTTATGAGACACGGCCTTTACATATAAGCTTGGTAATGACTAAAGACCTTCCTCCACAACTCCCTCTTCCATCACTCCTGTTCTTCATTTCCAAACAGTTGCTCTTTCAAAATTCCCAGGCACTCTGTTTCAGCCTTACCGAGGTGGGACTAGAAACACCAGATGCATCCTCTGGTTCTCAGTGCCCCAGACCACCTGACACATTTCCAAACCAGACAGATAGTACTGTAGTTACAGCATTCTTAAGAAATAAGAAGTACTGGCTTAATCTCAAACACAGAACTGAATGTGCTATCAGGGCAAACACTATTTGTGCCTGCTGCCCATGACAGGACACAAAACAGTTTAAGTGCCTATAACTTATCAGCTCCATGACTGGTGCGGCTACTCTGCTGCCCTGACAATAATTCCTCTCCTAGCAGAAAACACTTTTTGGTAGCACATCACAGCCCCCTTCCCCTTCCTTAGTTCTTGTCCACTGTCATTTCTTTCCCACTGGAGTCCTCTGAACTGTTATAAACAAATAAATCAAGAGCTGTCAGGCCCCAGATTTTACTCTGTATCTGCTGAAGTCTAGCTTAGGATAATACTGGCCTACAACAAAAACTTCTAAATATTATGTCATGACAATAATAATCATAACTGATACTAATAATGAAGTAATAGCAATCAGATGGCAAGGGGGTTGAAAGAGCAAAGCTTTGCAGAAATGTAAGGAACAAAAAGTGTGGACAACTGCAACTGGGAGCAAGGAAGAGCAAAGACTGAAAATAGTCTTTGATGGGCCTGGAATCAGGATAAAAACTGTTAGAAATACTCCATGTGCTACAGCAAAGGCAACTTGAACACACTGCAATTAACATCTGACGAAGCCTTGCTAATGGGACATCAATAACATGACTCTCAGGAACAGGTTAACACCGTCAAGATGGAAAGCAGAGTACTAACTCCATTTTTAAATGTCAGATATACAGCCCTCTCACATGGCCTATATACTTGAGACTAAAAATCACCAAATGCTCAATAATACAGCAAAATCAAATTCTTCAAGTAGTTACAGCTAGAAATCTAAACTCATCAAAAAGAGAAATCAGCTTAATACTGACATGAAAAAAGTTTCATAAACCATTCAGTATGGCAAATTTGAAACATATTCTTGGTTGTTTAAAGGAAACGAAAACCCACCATTACAATTACACCTGGATTAATTTTCTAGAACTATGCATAAAAAAAAAAAAGTTTCAAGAGATCAGAATGGTTATGACTTTGGAAAACACAGCAATGAAACTACAATGAGGCTCCATTAAGAGAAACCAAACTTTTATAAAACTTAGGAAATGTACACTCAAGTCCTACCAATTTAAAGATTATAATGAAAAGCAAAACATTCCAACAGAATTTTTTTTTATAGTATCAATTCAAACTTACTCTTTTCTTTCATGTGTCTGTAACTATTTAGTGTCTTCTACTGAAAATGGTTAGAAAAAGAATGCATGCCAGAGATTAAGTAAAGCATGTGAACTATTCACATACAATGCTTTATCTAACATAAGATTTCCAAGCTAGGAATCCTAATCACAGCAAAGTGCAATGTGATGGTAAAATCTGTATGTTCTGCCTGCTTTGCTCAAGGAGGATAAAGAAGTCTTACACTATTAGCCTCTTACTAATGAGAAATTTTATTAAGTTTTGCAAGTTGCTTTTTTAAATGCACATTAATTCAGTGTCTTATCGGGACTAGTGCAAATTAATGAACTGGTTACATGCTATCAAGATTGTTATTTTAAAAACCAACATGAAATAAATTAATATCCACAGAAGCTTCTTAACTTTGCATAAAAGGTTAAGATGGCATAAATTAAAATACGGTGGCCTAGTACAATATTGTTGTGTGCACAACTGAAACAGAGAAAGAAATGAGTAGTATACCAACTACAGAAGAGCACAAGTACTAGCTTCTACACTTATTACACAAAATATTTGGTTGTACATTTTAATTAATGAAACAACACAACTCTCTAAGAGCTTGAGTAGCTCTGCCTTTTACATTTATTTTCAATAAATTGAATAGTGACTTTTGCAACATGAAGCCAGGGACAATACTAAGAAAGTGACAAGATCTCCCTAGCAACCAAGAGGATGTTTTTGTTAGCACTAACTATCCATAGCTTTCATGACACTCCTTTCCTTGAAAAGACAGATCAACTAGTAAAACCAGAATCTTTCTAAACATAGTAAATTGAAACACTACAAATATGCTTTTTGCTTTTTCTTTATCAAAATAAATAAAATAAGTGCAATTGCCTCTCTTGTATGAATGTAAGCTGAATGCTTCTGTCAACACTGTGACATTAAAAATAATGAATAATTATTTTGCATTGTATCCGTCACAGAATGGCCAGATTATCCAAGAGAAACATAGTATCTGGTATACATAAATATATGCATTTATTATACATTATACAATTATTTTGTGATTTAAAATTAACAAACAAACAAAACAAAAAACAAACAAACAAACAACAAACAAGAAAACAAACAACCAAACAACCAAACCACAACTCAACTGAAAGGAACAACATGAAATTGAAGAATATGGAGATTATACTAAACTACAGACAGGCATAGTATACTTTAGCCCAAACAATTTCAGTGAAGGTCTGGCAGTGTTACTGCTAACACTGCTAGGGACAGAAGAAAAATGTTTTTGCAAGATATTTGCACTTACTATGGATGCAGATGTACTACCTGAAGCAGAGGCAGTCAAAAATAATGCAGATGGCTCTGAGCCAGTAATACAATTCAGCCATTCTCAGCAGGACTAATTACCCCAGGCAAAGCCTCATGCTAGCACGGCCATGTAATTTCTATTAATCAAATCAGTTCACTTACCCCTACAGAACAGTACATTGTGCTACACAGACACGTGCTTTATTGTTATGGAGGACACTAGGTTTTGCACAAGGCAGTAAACTGTAATGCATCTAAATCCCTAAGCCAAAGCACCACGAAAGCAACTTTTCCCTCTGGATTGATGTCTGTCCTTAAAAGAAACTGCACACGGCAACATGAATATCAACAGATCTGTCTGCTCTGTGTACTAGCAGGGAAAGACCTCGCTGACATGAAAGTAACTAAGTCCTTCCTCACTTCAACTGCAGTCAACCCAAGATCTGGCTTTGCAATTGTACACTCTAAATTTTTGCTAGGTATAGAGAAAAAAAGCTAAGGTCATGGCTGACTGTGACACAGGAAGAAGGCAGCAGTGAAAGACAGCTACCACACCCTATGGCAGGTGTCTGGACAGCTTACCATTGCGGGTTTAGGAATACTTGTGCACAGTCACGTAACTCCTACTCATGCAGTGGGGCTTCAAACACTGCAGCAGTTAAAATTAAATTGTTTTTATACAACAATATTGAACCTGAAGGACAAAAATTACAGTCAGCCAACTTGCAATCACTTCAGAATAAGCCTCTGTGTTTTAGTCAGATTACTTACACTGCTTTAATAATTAATAAGGCACACTGGAACCAATAGGTACATGTAATTCCAATTTGCAATAGATAAAGATGAGATAAATGGTATAAAACAAACAAGTATCAACACTTACAACTAAAATGAGTTATTTAAGTTTCCAACAAATTAAAACTGTTGTTTCCTGAATACTGACCAGTAGTGTTTACTATTTTGATAAACATAAAACAATATGCAATATCTATCCTAAATATAAAAAACTTAAAGGAGTAAATCAACACCTTTCTTAAAAACAGTTGAGTCACTGAGAAATGGATAGCTTGCCTTCTTTCCTAGCAAAGGAAAAAAAAATAGATACATGACATTTACATTCACATAGTCAGTACCACCTTCCTTTTCCTGCTCAGTGCATTCTCCTAGAGAATAATGACATAATAAATTTTGAGTGACAATTTTTGCAGCACTCCAGTAACTGTGAAGTTAACTTCAATGTTAGTCACAAACAGAAGAGAAGTAATTGTGTCAGAGGGGTGAGCTGAAGGTCTTTATGGAGATTTATCTACTATTTCATCTGAAGGAGTCAAAAGAATAGGCTGAACTAAAATGATGGCATGAATTCTCCAGCCACGCTGTCCTAATATTCCAGAAGATACCTGGGCATAGTGCCCAACAAACCGACTTGTGACAAGCAAATTTTACATCAAGCCGTACAATAAAAACAAAACCAAACCAAGCACCCACCAAAAAACAAATCCAAAACTTCCATATAATACATTCTATTGACAGAGTTGGAGCAGGGAGAGCAGCTCTGAGAGAAACAAAGGACTGGCAGCAGGTCAGCTTACTCAGTCCTCCTGCTTCAAGGCAAATTCACCTCTATCTAAAATTATTCCTGGTACATGCTTTATCTAAACTGCTTTTTAAAAAGCTTTCAATACTGACTTCACAGCTCGTTTGAAATTACCATTACTGGCAGAAATGTCTCCCAACATTTAAGATAAAAATTCTCTTTGCTTCACTTCCGGCCCATTACTCACCATTTAGATGACAGTGGATATGGAGAGCCATTTACTCCCTTCCCATCTGAAGAACTTTTATTTATCTGAAGAATGTTACTCTGCCTCTCAGAGCTCTCTTCTACAAACAAAAGAGCCACACACTTCCAGTTCCTCTGCCCACTGCTCATCCTCAGGACCTTCAGCCATCATTACTGCTGCACTTAGGACTTTCTCCAATTAACCTACATCTTTCTTGAATGAGATGCCTCCAAAGGGACTTGACACTCCAGCTGAAGTGTGAATAAAAGACTTGTTTCAAGTGCCTTGGACACATTCCTTACAAAGATCAGTGCAAATTCATTGCCAACAATGTCACAGTGCTACAAAACAAATTAACCAGTTGCTTGGACTCAGTTCATGAGGAACTATCAAGCCTCTCTGCAGAACTGTTAACCAGACAGTCATTTTAAACTATTTATTGCTAGGACTTTGCACTTATCTGGCAGAGAAATGAAATCATTTCAGCTAAGACGTATCTCCAAATTGCTAACAATATTCTTCATTCTAATCCTGTTTCCCAGCATACTTCCCGTTCTTCTCTGCTTGATTATTACTTGTAAATTTAATAAGGATACACCACATTACATCACTCAAATCATTAATGAAAACACTAGCCAGCTGCAGAACACATTTAAATTAAACCCCACTTGATGTACTGCTGGGCAACAGTGAACAACTGATGACTTTGGGGTGCAGCTTTCTCAAAACTTCTGCATTCTTTGCACAACACTTTCACCTGGATTATATTGCTGATCCTGCTAGTGTGACATGATGCCAAGAGCCCTATTTAAATCAAACTACAAGACAGTCATTGATCTCTTTAGTCCTAAGAGCTGTTATGCTGCCAACAAAGAAAATATGGTTGGTTAAACGGGATTCTAAAACTATGTGCCCTACTATTTAATAGCACTTTTATATTACAGACTCCTACAAATACTTTTATTTGTCTAGAGTTTCATTGCTTACGGAAGTCAAGTTGTCTAAATAAAACAGGAGCCAGTGAGTTCTATTTTCAATAAAGCTGGCTCTCTGTTGTTCTGTTATCTTACCTCTCCCCCCAAGGAGTTCCGAAAGATAACCACTAAGAACAATAAGATTCCTCCAAAAAGCAATTGAGATACATTAGGATGAATATACATATTGTTTATGTTTGCATTTATGAATATTTATATACATATGCACACAAAGGAACACACTCTCCTTTCTATGAATACATCCATGTTTTAACAGCAACAGAGCAAAAGAAGAAAAAAATAGACTTCTTGTTTAAAATATTTGGAAAGATTTTCCTCTTTTTATTGTCATAAGCATTTCCAAAGATGGGGAAAGCACAGACCATGTGACATTACTCCAACATATAAGAACAAAACATAAAAAGAAAGAGAATTTTCACAAAGAAGTTTAATTTGCTTTCTCTATCAAGCATTATTTCATATTACTTTATCACACAAGCTGGATGACAAGCTGTAATACTATAAATAACTTCAAAGTCTTTATACTGGTTTTCCCTTTCTGCAGAAACTCCACGGTACTACATATAGTAGGAATACTAGAAAAGCACACTGAAACAGAGAAGTCTCAATACTGTATGAGACCAGGTCCCACCAATGCAATCCTCATAAAAACAAGCAGAGAAGAGGTAATTTTCCTTCTCTCATTTCCTCAAGTTTTGATTTTAACAGACATACCAGCCATATCCAAGCTTTTTTTTGTTTAAATGATATCATGACCCATCTTGTTTACCCTAGTAAGTTAGTAAATCCAATTCTTTTCTGGCCTCCATAAGAGAATTTTTCAGGCCGACTAGCACTGAAACCTTTGTGCAGATATCACTAGTTCTGGAGTGCACTTTAGAAGACAAGGCTACCACCACCTACATTATGCCAGATACAGAGGCCTTTCAGGCATAGACAAATATCTTCCTTCAAATTATATTTCACCCAGTATCATGCATATCTTAACTAGTTTCAGTTTTCTCCTTCCAAGCTACAGTATCATCAAAAATTGAGCTCTATGCCTTTGAATTTCCTTTAACTCTTCTATTGTCATGTTAAGCCTAAGTAAGTGTCACCTGTAAGCTTTGCTCCCCCATTATAAAGAACACAATACACACATAGCATTTTCTCCACTTTAGCTAGACTTCTGTAACTGACAATATTTTGCCTTTTCTCTAGAATTACATAGCTTTAAAAAGTGAGATTATAGCCCCATCTTCCTACACCCTTTCTCCTCCTAAGCTACATGGAAGGCAGTATTGTCTTGGAGCAACTTCTATATTGAAGACACCCAAACGACTACTTCAAAAGACCAATTTCCCCTTCAATTTATGGCTGCACAGTTTAGTAATAAGCTAATTCTTGAGTTTACAAAAGAGCAAAATTATGGCTGCTATGAGAGCATTCCTAGAAGTATTATAGGCTCACAAGGTCACTCACGCAAATAAATTCACTTGCTGTGAAATAAATTATAATACAACCACATATAGAGACTAGGAATTTATTATAATTTAAAGAAGTCCAGGCATTTATATGAATAATGGTGGTATCAGTTATAGGTGTTTAACAAGCAAGAGAGACAGATCCTTTTTTGTCCAGAGCTAGCTCTGGCACTGACAGATGGCATTAACTACCTGTCCACAGCCAAGCCAGCCATCCACTGCACAGCTCAGCACTTTTTCATCTTCATCTGATCAGTTACTGGCCAGTTCTGCAGACAGGAATTTACCCACACATAGAAGACAGCAGATTTTTTTAACACTTGCAGAATTTCTCCTGTGAAAGGGAACTGTACCATTTTCTTGCCACTTTCAATTGTTTAAACTTGCTTTGGAATGCTTCTTTATCACTTCATAAAATATTTGTATCAAAATATCACCAAGAAGGATAGTTAGGGCCTGTCATTTACTGCATTAAGCATTGTGTGCCAAATGAAGAGGTCTCTTGCTTTACCTATCCATATGCTGAATTGGATTGTACTATACAAAGAATCATCACTAGAGAAGTAACTAATAGCTTATTCAGTGGACTATCACAGCTCTTCACTGCTAGAGAATCCAAATGAGTGTGTTGGGAGATGAAGGAGTTGAAGAAAACAATTTGGAGTTTTTTATATATATGAGGTGGGTGTTGGTCTCTTCTCCCAGGTTACTAGCAATAGGACAAGAGGAAACGGACTCAAGTTGTGCCAGAGGAGGTTTAGATTGGATATTGGGAAGAGTTTCTTTACCGAAGGAATGTTGAGGCGTTGGAACAGGCTGCCCAGGGAGGTGGTGGAGTCACTATCCCTGGAGGTGTTCAAGAAATGTGTAGATGTGGCACTTGGGGACTTGGTTTAATGGTCAGGGTACTGTTGAATGGTGGCTGGACTTAATGATCTTTGAGTTCCTTTCCAACCTTAATGATTCTATACACTCCCACAAATTAATCACATTTAATCTCTAAAATTTACATAAGACATTAAGTTTTATTTCATATTGTGTCAATTTGGGAAGTTAGTTTCAAAGAAAGTGGAAGTCCAAAACAGAAATTTCAGATCTACTTTAGCTTTCAGAAGAGATCTCTGAAAGTATCACTAAATGCTTTCACAGTAAAATTCCTAACATCATCCACCAAAGCTGGAGATCTGCAGGCAACCAGCAACTTAACAACATGCCAAATAAAAAGCCCTTATTGTTAAAAGCTACCGGTTCTTAAAGCTCCTCTGATTGACCCATATTCCTATATAATTCCAAGATTCTATATTTGTATCCTATCTTTTCTCATCACTTCAAAATAAATTTCAAAACATGACTAAGTAAAAGCTGTGAGCTAACAGTGGTTTGCTGAGGAAATATATGTTGAATACATACACCTAAATGGGCTCACATGTTTCTGTCCCCCAGACATCCACACAGATGTAACCATAACAGCATGTAACCATAAATGCTCAGTTATCCCAAGATTCCACCCAGAATAACCTCTAAGCAACAGAAGGTGTATTATACCACAGAAAGTGCAAAGCACTCACAGCAACAGCACAGTGCTGCCGACTTCAGCAAAGCAGAAATTACTTTGCACCACATATACATACAATGGGAACAAACAATAGGAAGACTTTTCCCTGAATGAGAGTCGAAAGGGATATTCAGAAACTTCTGGCTAAGTGCACAAATTAATATTAATCTTAGTCATGATCCTCAATTCAAAAGCAAGCCTCCACGATGCAGAGCTCGCTGTTCAATACCCAACTTTCACACCACTCATGTCTACACCTATTTACTACCATCAGCTGATGTAGTACTTCCCAAGCCCTTCCAAAGCTCTTGCATCCCACCACAGAATAACCAGTGTCCAGTGGCTGTTCCCCACGCTTCCCACGTTCCTGACACCACAGAGCACTACATCATCTCTCCCAGCTTTCTGAAGCACAGCAGTTCCACTACCTCACACCAAGCTGCCACAGCCTCACTGCTCTCCTGCCCCATGCCCAACACCACCTCCCTCCCGCAGAATTAAGGATTAATTAATGATTAAATTAAGGACCAAAAGCCTTGGCGCTCCCTCTGTGGGCTGCAGGATGAAACTCAAAGGGGCTTTGTAAGTGGACACATTTTCCTTCATCTTTAACAATAATAATTGCTCAGACTTTTTTATGCTTCAGATAAAGACCTAGTGTTTGGAAAAAGAAGAAAAAAAAGAAACCTCAAAAGACTGTGACACTTTCTCAAAGAAAGCCCAAGCTTCTTTTCTTAAAAAGAAAAAAAAAAAAAAAGAGGAAGGAGAGCAAAAAAGGTATTTTCTTTAAAAGAAAGAAGTCCTAAAAACTATGCAGGATAAACATCTCAGATTTCACCATTAAATTGTACTAATTATTTGAATAGGATCTAGCATTCCAATTAATCCGACAAGATTTGTAATTTGTGTAGTTAAAAGACAGCGTTAATTTATATATATCCTGAAGATGTAAAGTGAAACCCAAACGAAAAGAGAAAGAAAATTCAGAAAAAAATAGAAAATTAGAAAAAATATTCCAGCTTAGAATGCTACAGTTGATGCTTAAGTCAAACTGATATACTAAATAAATATATAAACTTTCCCTTTGCAACACAGCATCTGCTAATTAGAAGACTAAGTCATTGTCTAATAATTTTTTGATTACACAGTATAAAAAGAGCAGTAGTAAAAAATACGCACAATAAACCTCAGGATGATTCTGAATGTTTGATAGTTCAGCCCTCCCACCACCTATTTTTGGAAGCTGAAATTTGAATACCATCAAATGAAAGGAGAAACAGCTAGCAAGATACCACAGACAACACCAATGACTGATCTCCAAGACTAATGGGATGCTCCTCACTGCATCCTGCAGCAGCATGGAAGTATCCAAGCTAGCTCAAGTACAGAAAACAACCTAGCAATGTAACATGAGCTTCATGAGAACTAATTTGTCATTCTTCCTAGAAGCCAACAAAATACAGGGTAAATTAGTCACTACTGCAGCAGAACGCTTCCAGTACCTAAATTAGGTTAGGCATCTATGTATCCTATCACATGCAGCTTTCATGAAGTTCCTAGGACAAACAATTTTCTTTTAGGACTTAAACTGCAATTCAAACTATGCCTTATTGTAGTGCAATGTCTTCCAAAAGCTAAACATATTGTCTGCTGCCTCTGACGGCTTTTTATACAAACACAAAACAGTAAGAAATTAATTGCTTCACAAAAAAATTATTGCTCAGAAGAACAAAACTTACTATAGAATTTTCATGTTACCAAATACATTTATCTAGAGAAGTCATAAGAAAAATTCTGAAAGTACTAATGAGTTCTGTCCATACCATTTCTCAATTCAAATCAGGAAGCAGACAGTAAGAACCATAGTTGAAGTCAAGCACTAGTGTGAGTCATATGAGTGCAAGCTAAAAATGGCTCTAAAAGTAACCAAGAAGGACTCACCAAGTTCATTGAGACTCTGAGCAGCTTTTGTTATCTCTCTGCTTCCTCCTTGCAGTTGTCCTTGAAGTCTCTTACTGAGATACAAGATGCGTATTATCCTCCGCAGCAGGTCACAGGCAGCCTGCAGAGACATCGTAGCCTTAGGGGATATTATCAGCACATTATGATCACACAGACCACATAATACTAGGCCTCAAACATGGAAATATCTTGAACAAAAAAGGAAATATGAATGTGAATAAAGCAAGGAACTTCAGAATACTGAAAACGCTTTTTTTAGGATTTTTATGCAGTATAGACCAACACTTTCTAAAGCTGGTAATTAAATTCACAGGGCTACTGAGATTACCTGTCATTACTAGTAAAAAAAGGAAATTCAGCATCCAGTGACAGAGACATGTTCTATTTCTAACTACAAGTGAGCTTTATTTTACGTCATACATGTCTCCTCAACATTCCTCCTCTCTGCAAGCTTTAATAAAGTTAAGAACTCAGCCTTGCCAACTTCTTGACAACCAAATATTGATCCAAAATAAGCAAAATGGCAGCATTTACTTCAGAGGACAATAAAATTGAAAGGCTAAATCGTTACTACAGATACTGACTCTTACAGGAGGAATAGATGTAAAAACTCATTTTTAGAAAACTTCCATAAGGCCAGACACCTTCGTTCATCCAACTGTTGGTTCACATTCATGCACAGGTTTATTAAAATACGTGGCATTCTTGGCTAAAACTTAAGAAGGATGCATATGTAAATTTTCAGAAAACATATTTGTGTATGTTTTCACTGGCATCAATTTAGAAAAAAAAGGCATTTCTGACATCTGAATCAAACAGAACAGTTCCATAATCTTTCACTCAACTAAGATCTTCAAACAGGTTTTCTCCCTCTCCACAGTAAATACATAGACAGAGAAACAGCAGAAGTTACACCAACTGCAGAGTTGCCCTAGGGCTGGATTGGGTCAGTGGGGCTAGGAGGTACATGCTATGGGAGCAGCAACACCCCAGAGTGGGTAATATCTAAACTACAATTCAGAAATTATATTCAGGAGAAGGTAAAAAAGTATGTGGATTTCAGTACAGTCATAGGCACAATCCAACATCTGCAATCAGATTAACAAGAGGTAAATAAGAAATTTGGAACGCGTAAAACATAGTTGTTATGAGGCATTTTCCCTGGTATTGGAGCAAAAGCTCCTGAAGCATTTACACTATGAATATCAATATTAAATTAAAATTACTTTTAAAAATATTTATTATCTGACAGACTTTGAACCCCTTTTTTAGATTCAAGTTAATATTCTGAAAACTAGTGTTAAAGTGCACATACAAAAATATACACAAGTGAGTCATTTCAACCCATATTCAGTGGCTTGCACAACTTCTCAGTCTCTTCCCTATGCCAGCACAAATCAATCAAAACACAAATATTTATAGTTTAATTTTATTAAACATTCAGACAGACAAAAAAGGGGAAAAAAAAAAAAATCAGAAAAAGCCCCACTGAAGCAAATCACTGAAAAAAACAATCACTCTCCCTGCTTTTGGCTCTGTATCTCATAGCCTGAAGTGCAAGTGTCCTAAGCATTCTAAGGCAACTTAACCACATGATTTCTATTACCATTAGTGAGAACCAAGTGGGGCTTATCCTACTTTGTGAGATTAACGTATTAGTTTTTATTAATTCATTTCTTTAATTAGAAAAATTTTGAGCCATATATCACTCTCATATCTGTGAACTAAATTTCTGCAAGATGAATCAGAAATAGCTTTTTATAAAGTACACTGTGCTTTACCAAGTAAAAGGGCATAGTATTACTACTTAGTTTTCAAATTTAATTACTCTCTAATCCAACTGTGAACCCCTGGCTACTGTTTTTTTTCGAAGGAATTCAACTTCAGTCATCTCCTGACCAGGTTTTACTTTACATTCCAAAAGATTATTTCTTTTTCACTGAATTGTTGCTCATTATCTCTTATCCCAAGAAACAACCTTTAAAAAAAGGCTATCAAACTGACTAAGAGATCATACAAGAGCAAAAAAAAAAAAAAAAAAGTTTTACCTTCTGGCCCTGTGAATTAAAGGGAAGAGAAAAATCCAAAGACACTGAAGATTCACTCTTAACTTCACGGTGATTGCTACTGCATTACACCCTTGATAAATATTTCTGTTTCACCCAAGTATTTCTGTTTTCTTGAGCTGTTGAACTTAATAAAACTCCTAGTCACTCCTAAAGAATGCAATATATGAGGATCATGTAATGGAAATAGAAAATTCTATCTAACAATGGACTTGTTCACAGATGCTAGGTGCTCTAACCTGATCAACTGCATAACAGAAGTCTGAATTAATTCAGGAAAGATTCCCTTCCTGAGTTGACAGAGTATACTTTTCTACAGGAGATGCTTTCATACAAGAAGGAATGAATTCCACTCTTCAAGCAAGAATTAATTTGGAAAAGGTCAGTGGCCTGAGTTGGTCCCAGTGGTTTTAATAAAACTGAAAATAAACCCAGATTTTTCTGGAGATTACATGTTAGCTATCTCCTGAAATTTAAAGCAACATATCAACACTAACAGACATTATTGCTACAATCTGAGCAATCAAAAAGCCTCCTCCTTTTAATCTCAAGTTAATTTTAAGGAAGTATTGAAAGAAGACTTAATTATAAAGAGGATCTCTTGAAAATGAGCGTATCTCATAAACAATTGCATATATCTGCCAGATCATGATGTAATTAAATGTATATATAACAGAAGCCTGAAGAAAGTTGACACAGTTCAGTATCTCCAGATCATATTTACTATTTAGTTACAGTAGCACCACAATGAAATCTGCTACTGGAGAATATTTTAAAGAGATAATAACTTTAAAATACAGACTTATTATTTTTTAAGATTTCCAAAAATTGGCTATTATAAGGATTTCTAAACACTGAGATATCTGAATTGAGAGAACATGTAGAAAGACTTGGTTAAACAGTTCTGCACAGAAAATAATCCTCTGAAGGACAAATTCTCTGCCTGCATATTTCAGCTGTTAACTATTCCCATTTAGCTTGTGATCTGCTATGGAAAGACTCAGATGAGGACAGTATGAAGTAGGAAGCAAGCTTTGTGAATATGCTGCTCCTTTGGGATGCCATGAAGCTCCAACAGCAGAGCAAGATATAATATATCCAAGCACACAGTAGAGACTTAGGACTAGATTTGAAGTTTGACAACAAATTTGCAGTGACTATGTTTATGAACAAGCCAGACTATATTAAAAACAATTAAGAATGGCAAAATCCAGCTTTATGCAAGCTAAATATTCCTTCAGTTTGTGCAGTCCCACAGCAATCAATGGACAGGAACCAGAATAATACCATCGTGAGTACAAGAGGCCCTTAAACACCACACAGTTCAGCAAAACATACCTGTCAACCCTACAGCTTTTGACAGAAGGCCACCTCTTTTATCAGTCAGCTACCTTTTTCTACTTATTCTACCAAACAAACATCAACTGATAACATTAGCAAGTTTGAAAGCACCCCACACCACAAGTCTTGCATTTGAGAGCAATTTCATGTCCTAAGCCCTGCCACTACCAGGAAGTGAATTGTTTGCTGTGCTGACGCCCGCCCTTCCTGAACAAACCAAGCAGCCAGGGAGAGACACCACAGCAGTGCACCTTGGGGAGGCAGGAAGGTTGAGATTCCAAGGGTCTATTGACTCAACTCTCCCAAAATCCAGCAAGTCAGACGTCCTGACCTTCAACTCCTCCCAGCAGTGCAGCACAACATAAAACACTTGCTGTGTATCTGCCAACACAAGAAGGGACAGCAGCTCTCAAGCTGAGGATGGTCTTTCACTGGCAGAGAAACTGGAATCATCATTTCTTTTTCTACAGAGGTAAGTGGACTTAGATGCTAGGAAAGGTAGCCTAGCAGGCTTACCCTTACCCTGCACCTCTTTTTTTTCAGACTTCCAGCCACAAAAAGCCAGATATGACAAATTCCCTGGCACAGCCTGAGTAATGCTGACCCTGGATGGATGATGTTGCTTTCACACCACAGGAAAATCCATGTAACACTGCTACAGCAAAGAGAAAGCAAAAAGCACCCAAGAAACATTTTCTGAAGTTCAGGGATTCATTCTTCTCATAGGTCCATCTGCAGTTTGACTTTGTGTAAGGTCAGGGCAGAAATGACCTTCATTTTTAGCCCCAAATTCCTGCAACCCTTTCCACAGCTGCAACATGTATCAGAAAGAAGAAAAAAAAATAAACGTCTGCACCTAACCTGCAACATGAAAGTCCCAGAAGTTCTGCCTAGTGGCAAAAATTGTAACAGCTTGCATTGAAAAGAACAGCAGCGGGACAAAGAGGCTGAGGAGAGTGTTAAGAGCT
>NW_008615548.1:91093-96858 GCF_000691845.1 Merops nubicus
CTGCTACTGAAAGTAATGTAGAAGATAGTAGTTCAGCCAAGAGACTAGAGCAGCTGCTCCACCAGTCCCCTAGACTCGAAACTGCATGACAGTTTGCAGCTTCATCTACTGTCCCATACAACAGCAGTCACCCACAGATGGCAATCTACCAGCTTGTATGTATATACACCGCTCAAATTTCCGCTACTAACAGCTAAGTTCCTAGCTCTGCAAAGCTAAGGGAAACTCGCAAAGACAAATAGTTCAAATAAGAACTCATTAAACACTTGTGGATTTGGAACTGTGTTGTTTTTCAAACCATAAACTCAACAGAACGGAGCCACATGACTCCTGAAGATCTACAGAATAATTTTCAACTATTATAAAACTAATAATGAATGTGTTTGACATCTTACCATCATTCTGATAAGCTCTCTCATATTGCTATCCTCTAACAGATCCATACACTCTCTTGTAGCCTTCATTTATACTCAAAAGAGAGGGTTAACTATAGGCATAGGCTTATAAAACTCCAGAACCACAACTAGTTCCATAAGCTGCAACCTAACTACTTTGAAATAAGTAATTCCCAAACTCTTTACTAACCTGCAGCCAAGCATGTGTTAAGTTGGAGGAGAAAAGCATCTTCTACACAATAGCACCATAACATTAAGTACCAAAATTACACAAACAGTAAAAAAAAATTTAATTAATCTGTACTCAGACAACACTTCCCTCTACCTCTACAAAATCTCACTTAGCTACTGCTATGGTCAAGTTCCTACTCTGCAATATGAAGCACTTCTCAGTAGCTCATGAAGAGACACAAAAATACTGATTTTCTTTTAGAAATATCAACAATGCACTACAGTCTACTGGAGTATGAAAATTCTACCCATGTTTCACAATTGGGAAATAGTACACATTCAAAAAGTTTTCAAATACATTTTTAATACAACTTACTTGAAGTTTTGCTAGCTGAGCTGTGCGAGACACTATTTTGTTGTAGGGGTCAACAATTTTGACTTTAATTCTAAAAGCAAGAAGAGAAATTTATTTATAGCAGTATTAATAAATAACACAACAGAACAATAAAGAATTTATACTTTCTAATCACATAATGAATGGCATACCTATCCACAGTACTTTGTAGAGCACTGATTCTGGTCTGCATCATTTGGAGGACACCTGCAAAAGAAAGCAGATTTTTACAAGGAATATTTGCCAATTATAGAAAGAATTATGCTTCGAATCATAGTAGCTGCTGCAAACAATTTTAACGTTAAAAAAAACAGTTTCCTCCTTTACAACAAAGTATTCAAACAAATTGAAATTAAGAAAATACAGCATATTTGGAAATAAACTGAGCAGGTAATAGGTCATGAATGTTATGTAAAATTTATTGGTAGAGAAACAAACCTACAGAAGAAATATCACTGTGAAATCCATCATATGCTAGGTTTCAACTAATGTTTAGAATATGCTGCTTTCTAAGAGAATGATGATCAGGAGTGCTGTTCAAAGGCATGTAACCAGGTACAAACACCTGAATGTGATATCCAAAAATGGCACAACCTATTTAACACTCTTTATTTAACATAATGACTAGACAGTCCAGAGAAACCAACAGACAAAGAGGACTGAGAAGGTAACCAATTGTATTTCAGGGGTTCCTTCTTGTGTGTCAGCATCTTGAGCAAAAAGTAAGGTGCCAATGTCATTGTGAGGTCCTCTAATTCAGATCACAAACAGAGCAAACTACCCTAAATCATGTCTGTTCCACACTAGTTTGGTAAAGCAGTACACAGAAAGCCCACAAGCATGCTTCTTCTCTTCTTGTTAAATTGCAAACAAAGTAGCCAAGGGTAGCAGTCATTTTTGCAATATGGAATCAGTCTGCTGAGAGTTTAATTACGTTACACAAACCCAGGCCTATGAAACTATTTTTGTTCCCGTTACTGTTAGCATTCCCAAACATACTAGATCTTTTTAAAGCCCTGTTTACAAACATGTCATCATCAAATTGGATAAAACTGAAATGTAATACAGTAAGATGGAAGTTAAACTACTGCTAATAGAAGCTAATAGTTTTATTCAGCTTGTCCGGTGCTGGGACTACATCTCACATATTTTGTATAAATGTGCGCACTCCCGTCTTCTCCATATTTCAGATTATCTTGGCTTGGAGACAGACTCAGGAGTTCTTTGACATTTATACAAGGAATAGTAGACATGCAATTCTCAGGCATGAAGATGAAGATACAAGACAGTGAAAAGTTGGCAAAACAGGCTCCTTTTTCTCCTCTACATTGCAATAATGGGGGAGGGCCAGTAGCATGACATTGCTTCACCTATGACTGTGACACTGCCATAAAGCACACAGCAGTTCTCTGGCCAGAAGGCAGAACTGGGATGGTTGAAAAGCCACTCTACCCTCTCCCCTCTGCTCCGTAAGGTATGGGAAGATACTATTTAGCCTATCTGGACCTACCTGGTAGCTCAAGATACCTGCTGAGCTACCTATAAACAGAAAAGAGTGTGTATACCAGATGAGTGCACCATAAAAAAGTGTGCAGACCCAAAAAAGAAAGGACTTTACAAACTGGGTACATCAATTTGAAACGTCTAGCAAGATACACTTTCACACATCCGAATGATTGTGCATACCACGAACTAGCTCCATAATCTTCACTTGTTAACTCTCTTGATAAACATACCAAGAGCTAATGTGTCTCTAACGTCATAAGCAAAATTTCTATTGACATCATTCTTTTCTTTTTCTTGCAAATCTTGACTCAATACTTCCTCAAAGCTGACCATATAGCACGTGTAGCACGAGCAGGGAAGAGATAAGAAAGTTCTGAAAAACTTAAAACATCATCTCTGTGAGCATAGACTTGATTTTCCTAGCAACTGCAGATTGAAGTTTCTGCTGATGTCTCAAGTGTCAAGTACTTTCCAGGATTAGAACCTCTGCATGCTTTTCCCTCCCTCCCTCTCTCCCTCCCTCCCTCACACAAAAGAGGCCTCTTAAAGAGCATAACCATAAGTAAACGGAGAAATTTCAACGAATCAGAGGTGAATTAGATTTTATTTTTATTTGGGGTTATTAACTGTAAAACATGGGGTTTACCACACCTGCTTTATAGAAATGTTTTATAACTGAATAGCTGAAGTGCTTCATTCTTTCCTCAGAGCAAATTTAGGAAGGGAAGCCTTCAGAAACAATTATTATTTCAGAAAACACAGTTCCACTGAGCACAAATTGCTCTTCAGCATGGCTGAGAGGTATTTATCAACCACAAGACAGACTACAGATTCCTATCTACTTATTTGGAGCATGAACACAGATTCCAGTTTTCCTATGCTTAATTTTCCAACTGTTTAAAAAAACTATTCAGCAGCTACCATTGCTACATTAAATAGGCATTTCTTTATTTTTATAGCTGTATGCTAACAATTAAATACTGTATCCAACAAGTTCTAAGGACTAAGAAGATACTACAGCTGTTGGTGACTAGAAAGTTTCTGGTTATGCAAAAACCTGGAAGGAGAAGAAGGAACAAAGATAAATTACCTAGCAAGCTACAAAAAAAAAAAAAACGGAAGGGGAAAGAGCCAAAAAGTCTCAATTGCTAAACTTGCTCAGAACTGATTATAAAAATACTTTTTCCTATGAAGTAGTAACTCCAGAGAAGTATCAGCCAAATCTTCTCCCTTGAGCTCCATCTACTGACATCAAAACAAAAAGCTGCCATGTTACTCCTCTCAGTGAGATCTGTAGTCTTAACATTAGGGACCAAAGTTGGCAGTGAGTGACATTCCCTGCACAAATATTAGAAGTGCTTCTTCTGTTGTAAGCAGTAGCCAGCAAAATATAACAGTGTTTACCTTCCAGAGACTCAATTCCAGTTGCTTGGGCCAACAGGTCTTCATGTCTTGCAACAACCTTAAAAAAAATAGAATAGAGAAATCAAAAGAGAAAAATGATGATGTGTGCCTAAAAGGGATATTATTGTATCATCATCATTCCTATATTAGGCATTGAATTGTCATCATCCCTAAATCAGGCAGACACAGGAAAAAGCAGTCTCACCTTAAAGACAAAATGGTTTTCAGAACACACTTTAATTCACAGAAATGGCAAGCTCAGAACAAGAAGGTCTCAGTAACTGTAGTGCAGATGACATCTCAAAGTGAGCAGAGCAATCCCACTCCAATACACTTTCACATATAATAATAATTGTATATGTAAGCTTATTAATCACACAGTAATACAGTTTATCCACATTTTTAATACTTGCTCTTCTATTGACGACATTTAGAAACTAACTCCCTAAGAATTTACCCACTGGGGCAGGAGGAAGAAGGAAACAGGGTTTTATACTACACACAAACTTAGCATGGGTTCTCATGGCAAGGTTCACAGTGGATTTGTGTTCTCTGCATCGATTTCACCAAAAAGTATTCTATTATCCAAACCCAAATGCCTTTCTGAAGGTGTGGAAGTGTATCAACATAGGTTGTATTTGCCCAGCTAAGGGTAACCCTGAAAGCCTAAGCTGCTCTCTGGCACAGGATGAAAGGGTGCAAGTTAAATCACTCCCTATCTTCTCACAGTTGTCATCCCAAAACAAAGGCCAGCATTTCTAATACCCAACATGATCAATTAGAAAGAGTCAAGGAATATTCTTACAAGGAAGAGAGGAACGTCCATACATACAGAGACTGGCTGCAGAAACTGAAAACAAAGCAACTTGGAGCTTCTTGGTAAGAATATTAAAAGTGGGTTTGACTAAACCAAGTATCAGGCTCACTACTAGTTTTGCTCCAATTTGTACCTTTAGTTACTGCTTACAGAGTACACTGCACAATTTCAGAAGCAACAAGATCATAAGATTACTAAACTTTTGACTAGTTTGTATCAACCACTCCAGAATAACTTTAACCTTACCTGTAAATGAAGCTCTTTATCCAACTGACTAATACCTTGGGCAAGTTTTGCTAGTTGCTCTGCTATCACAGCCTGATGGATAGACTGGGAAGTGTAAGCTTTCACGTCAAAGTCTTCCCTGAAGAAGTCAGCATAACATTCTGAAAAAGATGTAGATTTTTTGCCTGCATGCTTCAAAACAGTAAAATAATATTTATTGACCTAAAGCGAATTTCAGTGTCTCCAAACTTAACAGCCTATGTTCTCTATATCACATAACACACATTTGACACCAGTTTGAGATGAGAAAACAATCAAGAGACACAGGTTTGGGGATGATGACTTGGGGGTGAGAGAGTACCATTAAAAAGAGTGCACAAAACCTAAAAAAGAGGCACAGACCTCTTTTTGTGTGTGTGTGTGTGAACAGTGAAAAAGACACGTTTGCTTATTCCCCACAGCCTTTTCTAGAGTAGAATACAGTAAAAGGTATTGATCCTTTCTTCTTAAAACTTTACTGTGTAAACAGGTTTATGCAGTTGAAGTTGTACCAATAATCAAACACACACCAGTCACCTTTAAACCGCTGAGGATAGAAGTGGTATCAGAAATAAACTCAGGAAATCACACCAGACTCTTAGGCTGGTATGAGTTTATAGACGACCGAATTAACGATACTGCAATGACGATTTCGGAGCGAGACCCGAGCTTCGAGCTAGGGCATGCCGGTATTACCGAGCACCTTCGTCTCTCCTTTCAGGGCGCTTTTTTTTTCCCCTTTAGGAGCAAGGGCCCTGGAGGATACGGCGCCCGGCCGGACCGCGCCGTTGAGACCCTACCGCCAGCAGCCGGG
>NW_008615549.1:0-10953 GCF_000691845.1 Merops nubicus
AATATATTACTTAATATTACTTAATATTCTATATATTTTCTATAGTATTCTATATTAAGACTGATGAATACCTACTGCTTTATATTTCTATTCATTAACTGAACAAAATACTGCTTTATTTCACTGTCCCTATTCTTCCCCTCAGCCTGAAGTTCTCGAACAAATACAGAATCTGAAGGAATTATGGATGGACAATAATTCTTTGCAAGTACTACCTGGGGTATGAACATTTATTTCGTGTCATCAAACTTTGGTGTGATCCAGTGAAGTGTTTACCCTGCAGTACAGAAATCCACGTGCATTTCCTTTGGATGGGAACATACTCCTAGTTCCTACAGTTAATTATTATTTTCAAGAACTAAAATCTCAGCACAGCCATTCAGATGAACACCTTTTACATGTGGAGTTATAGTGTCTAAATGGGGATGTGCCTTTTTTTTTTGGTTGTTTTATGTGTAGTTTTTATTGCAAGGGGAAATTATTTCCTATTTTCTTCTCAGTTGCCACCCATTGCCCAGCATTTTAAAATTTCATGATTTATATGACATTTATAAAACCCATTTAATTTAAATTTATAACACCCATTGCCCAGCACTTTAATGATTTATATTAAATTTATAAAACCTCATACGTTTAACAAGGAGGATGAAATAATAAGTAATCTAAACAAACAAAAAAAAAGAACAGATGGTGTGTACAAATTCAACTATATAAAGGCAATTCTGATGCAGTGGAGTGAAAATATATTCTTATAGCAAATATTCCATTCAGAAATGGAATAAAAAGACTTTAAAATCTAAATGTGCTGATTCTATATTAGTGCTGCTGCTGAGTTGTTGCCACCCCACAGCAGAACCTGGCTTTGAGATTTTCATTGCCATAAATGATTTGAAATTAGGACTCTCCCATGTCTACACTAATTATGGCTGGAGAAAAGGGTTTTGGAGGATGGTTGCACAGAAAATGGTTGTTTTCTGTTGCTAACCAAATTTCCACTTTCTGACTGCTTTGCTAGTGAAAAAGGGGGGGGGAAAAAAGCTGATATTGGAACCACTTCTTGATACTGAAACCATCTGGAGCTCAAGACCAGAACTTTTGCAGTGTTGTGGCTGCAGTGTAACTGAGTAGAAGAATTATCAGGTATACAAGAGTGGGCACAAGCCTTTTAACCTTTATTCTGGCTCTTTTTTTGTTCACAACAGAATTGTTGAATACACCCAGTGCTAAAATGTGTTCCAAGCACAGTCCTGCTGAGCTATTGTAATCCCTGGGGAGGGTATTTAGTGTTGCAGAGGTTCAGGATATCGTGGAACTGAATCCCAAGGAGCATAATTATTTCAGTGAATAATTCATGCTTCCTGATTCTGCTTCTAGTAGAGCCTTGTTGATGTTTTATGAAAGCTTTCTCCAAAACAAGAGGCTTAAAAGAGTTAATATTAGCTTTAAATTTTGACTTTGAAAGGAAATACCAACTAGTAGTTGATTTTAAGATTGAGAGGTTTGCCAGGTTTCCAGTGGTGATAATTCAGTTTTTAGGAGAGTGGTCAGTGCTGGAAATGAAGATGATCTTCAGTTGTTAATGAGGGTAGAATGGCAAAGGTTGGGGGTGAAAGAGATGAAAGAGATTTTCCCTCTATACAACACTGCAGATATGATTAAAGATGACCCAAAAGTGCCTCCTTGGAAGCCAAGAGCAGATCTTAGCAAGGTGAGAGATGACAACCAAGTGCCAGTTGTGGTGTTTCAAAAGTCCCTGCAGGTGGAACTGTCTAAAACTATTTCCCTTTTTCATGTGTTCAGTAAGCAACCCCTAAAAGTAGCTGTAAATAACCAAAACCCCACTCCTATGAACTTTTACAGAATCCAAACACTTAATGAGTGATTCTCATGGCTCTTCCAAAATCCATGAAGGTTCCCTCACAGACCATGGGTGTCTAGTTATCTGGTTTGAAATATTCCTTGTTTAACTCCTTTGTACCAGTGACATCATTCTCAGATTTCAAAGAAATTAGGGAAGAATTCCAGTCATGTTGCTCATGGATGGCACAGCTGCAGTGAAACACTATTCCCAAGTCTGCTGTTGGGCTTAACCACTACTGATTGGACTAGGAATATCTAAAATCTGTTAGATTTTCCAAAATTCAAGGCTCAGTTTTACACAGGAAAGCTTTACCTGGAGGTCTAGGCTCAGTGATTTTAAGGGCTGCTGGGTAGATGTAAATGGTGAGTAGATGTCCCTTGGATCTGTGGCCAGATGAAGCTCTCTGACTGAGAACTCAAACTTCCAGCACATTTAATGAATCTGGGCCATATTAATTAGTTTGGGGGGTGTCATTTTGGTGCAGGTCCTTCTGCAGTCTCAGTGGGAAGGTGGTTAGACCACCACTGATGCTGCTTCAGTGGAATAACTCTTGTAACAAGGCTGCTGAGATAAATGGCTGTTCTCCTGTGCTACTGTTGTTTATAATTAATCTTAGAAGCTGCCAGAGAGTGTATTTCTCCTTGAGTAACACTTTGTAACATGTTATTAAGTCTATAGGGAAGTTAAAACAGCTTGTGTACCTGGATGTGTCAAAAAATAGGATAGAAACTGTTGATCTGGATATATCAGGATGTGAAGGACTTGAAGATCTCTTGTTGTCATCCAACATGTTGCAGCAACTGCCAGACTCCATAGGTGAGAAAAAACTCAGGATTTCTTGTCTTCTTTTACAGCTGAGGATTTCATTTGTATCTTTTTTTTTTTTGGGTAAATATGAGATTTTATAATAGCTGGAACAAGAGCAGCCAAAGGAGTTTGAAACATCTCTGTCTGGAGCCCTGAAGACTATTTTGTAAAGTCAGGGGGAAAATCCATGTTTAGAAGGTATTGCTTATTCTGATTTGCTGGTTTAAAGAAAATAGGCAAAGAAAGACACAATTGGTCTGATCTGACTTGAGAAGGAAGTGTAGCAGGGAGCTGAGTGGTTGTAGGTATCTCACTCTATACACCTGCACATTTCATTCCAGTCTCAATCCCTTGTATTTTCTTTAGAAACACTTGAGGGTCTTTCTTTTATTGCTGCCAGCTGATGAGCCCATTGTATCATCATCCCCTTTTTCACTTCTCTGAGTGTGTCTCTTTGCTCACAGCACTGTTAAATCCTCCAATTTTAACTCAACTTAGTCAAGATTCCAAAATGTGTTGCCAAAGGATAAAACTGTGCTAGGTGAATGTTCCTAGATGTCTTCTGCAGCTCCTTTCTGTTCTGACCTTCTCCATCTCACCATAGATTCAGGGATATTTTATTTAGGTGGGTTTCTGATATGCAGACGCAGATGAATTTTTAATTTATTAACATTTATGTTGAAGTTCTCTTAAAAGATGTTGTTGACACGTAGCTGCTTCTTGGAACATGCTGATTTGGGAAGGTTTCAAGATAAATGTTCTGCAGTTGACCTCAGTGCTGTTTCTAGTGTCCTTTTTAATTCTGCTTCTCATTTGCTTCAGCTTTCATCTTGCTGCACCTTGCATTTCACAGATCTCTCTGTATTGGGGAATCATTTATATTATTCCCAACACTAAATACAAATAATGATTTTTAAAATGCTATTTCAGTATATCCAAAATTCTTTCAGGAGGGAAAAAACCCCAGATTTTAAAATGTGAATAACTCCCAAAAGGTGAAAATCTGTTTCAAGCTCTGTTTCTAGAACTATAATATATTTTTCCCATTTTTTTTCCTGCCTTTACTATTTTATTGTTTTCTGCTGCTAGGCACTGATAAAGGAGAAGTTTCATTCTCTTCATAGTAAATATTACCCAGTTATGCATCTGCCTACACTGAGCTGTGGAATAATTCTGTTAATGAAAAGAATTAACCACATATAGAAATGCAAAATACCAAATGCACTCAGGATTGATCCTGTTTTTCAGCCTGATTCTGATTTTCTATCTCTAGCTACATAGTATGAAGCTTTCTAAATGTAGCATTTACTTCAGATAATTCATCTAATATCCTCCTCTGACCTTGGCATCTTTTAATCAAGGCAACAGGTCTTGAATTCAATTAAAACATTAATAAATAATTAGAAATTCTACTCTTCCTACACAGGTGGGATGCTATTGGTTTTTTTTACAGTTTTTTCAAGACTCTAGAAATTAATTTAATATTTCACTTGCAATTCAGCTTAATTTATAATCAGGGCTTCATTTGGATGAGCTAGATTTTCAGTGGGACAAGAATGTGTCTATGGACTGAGGTACTCTCCTAATTACAGCTGTTTTCTAGAATCTAGCTCAAAGTTATTCAGTTGTTTGCTTAAGGAGATGGGGGATTACAGCAAGTAAGAAAGATTAATGTGAAATATTCTTCTGTTACTTCTTCCTTTCCTCTTTTTAGGACTGTTGAAAAGACTTACAACTCTAAAAGTGGATGACAACCAGCTTACCATCCTGCCAAATGCAATTGGAAAGTGAGTAGAAGCCTCAGGATTTTTAACAATAATAAAAATGTGTCTTCTGCTTGCAGAACGTCGGGGGTTTAAAAGAACAAATAAGACAGAAGAATTATAAAGTCATTTCCAAACGCCTGCCTAAGACCCAGCTTATCACATTTGAATTTGGGGCAGCACTATTACTGCTGTGGATTTAGAGTGGCATAAGTGATAAGAAGGTGAAATCTATCACATTTTCCAAGAAAAAGAACCGAGACATTTTTCGGTGTGAATCACTTGCAATTTAAATGATTAGAGCAGCAAAAGTAGAAGGAAGAGAAGAATTTGGGGAAATATAACTGTTTCCATAGCAACAGCCTGGGCTGGATGCTGGAAAAAAACATGGCTGGAAATCTCATAGGTATGAAGATTCCTTAAAAGGTTGAAGTATCCTAAATGAAGAAGTCGTGAGGGCTTCATAGGTGCACAGAGCAACCTGGGAAGGTACCGTAGAAGTCATTTAGGAGGAGACACACTAATGATGCCCTTTAGCTGTTGTTTTGTCAGATATTTTGTGATCACTGGGGCAAAAAAAATCTCTCTTGGAGTGCTGTGTGGCTTGAGCTTATTCCTCAGTAATATCTTCAATTTATTGTGGAATTCAAGGTGGATGTGTGTCCCCTAGGGTGGTTCTTGAGATTGTTTCTCACTGCACATATCCCTCCCTAGCAGAACACATCTTTAACCTTGATAGATTTGTTGGATGCATCTTTCTCTACATATTTGACTTCTGAAATGCTACATCAACTGGTATTTGGTTAAAAATTCAGAATACATGGTCCCTGGGTGCCTTCCACAGCTGTACTACTGGTGTTTTTCATCATCCCCCCTGCACCACTGGGAGCGTTTCTGTGGAAGAGGCAGAGCTCAGCCCAAGGAACAGTTGTCTGCTGGGACTGGTTGTGCCATTTGTACCCATCTGTGCTGGCAGCACGGAACGTGGGCAACCATGAATCCCTAGAATGGGTTGGGTTGGAAGGGACCTTCAACATTATCTAGTTCCAACCCCCCTGCCATGGGCAGGGACACCTCCCACTAGAGCAGGTTGCTCACAGCCCCATCCAACCTGGCCTTGAACACCTCCAGGGATGGAGCATCCACAGCTTCCCTGGGCAACCTGGGCCAGGGTCTCACCACTCTCAGAGTGAAGAACTTCTCCCTAATTTCTCATCTAAATCTCCCCTCTTCCAGTTTGAAACCATTACCCCTCATCCTGTCACTACAAGACCTTGTCAAAAGTCCCCCCCAGCTTTCTGGCAGGCCCCTGGCAGTCCTGGCAGCCCCCAGGGGGTCTCCCCAGCTGGAGCCTTCTCCTCTGTGGCTGCCCCAGCCCAACTCTCTCCTGCTGGGCTCCCAGCAGAGGGGTTCCCCCCTCGGGGCATTGCTGGGGCTCCTCTGGCCCCGCTCCAGCAGGTCCCTGGCTCTGCTGTGCTGAGGACTCCAGAGCTGCCCCAGCACTGCAGGGGGGTCTCACAGAGCTGGCAGAGGGGCAGGATCCCCTCCCTGTCCTGCTGACCCTGCTGCTGGGGTTGACCCCAGGCTGCCATTGAGGGCTCCTGGAATGCAGGTGAACATTGTTGGCTCATGTTGGGCATCTCATCAACCAGGACCCCCAGGTCCTTCTCCCCAGGGCTGCTCCCCAGCCATACTCCACCCGTGGGGTGTTCTCTATTCATCAGGTTGTAGCTGAACAAACTATATCATTAGGAGTAGTTTTCTTAAGCCAGGGCTCTTCTCAGGCTTCCCAAATTAAGACCTAGAAGGCTTCATTTCAACTCATCTTGAAGTATGATGGTACAATGAGGTCTCTAGAATAGAAATCATCTCTAAGCTGCACGGACAGTGCCTTGCTACTCCTGAACCCATTTTGTAGTAATAATTTCAATAATAATTTAGATATTTCAATGCCATTATGGGGAAAAAAAGAAGGATCCCAATTTCTGAACTATTACAGCTATAGTCACTGAAAGCTCTGGTCCAGCTTATCATGCTGTACTTCTTTATATTTATGTGATATTCATGGAAAGTATTAAAAAATGGGTTATAGGACTGGCAAAAGGGCAAATCTTTGCTGCACAGACCTTTGTGTAGTGATAAATTCTGAGCTGCTAAGGCTCAAAGCTCCCCTGGCCACTTGATATCATGTCCAACACGAATAATTTTGGGGGTGTTTTGCAAACCTTTTAAAACCTTTATTTATTAAATTGTTTAAATTGAAGGAGAATCCCCCCCCTTTTTTATTTTTAACTTCTATGTGTTCAGTGGTGTTGTCATGGAGCCTTAATTACATTTTTAAAGATAGATGTTGCTGCTTTAAATGCAAAACAGTTGGCTAATCACCTCCTAATCCCATGTTATTTTTGAGTTGTGCTTTTTGAATGAAGTACCTTCACTCATTTCATGAGGACAGCCTCTCCCCCATCAAAATGAACTTCCTTCCTCTGACTCATCCATTTGGATTGTTTCCCACTGGGTCTTTTGCTCCTAAATCAGAGTCATAGGACCCACTGCAGAGTGTATTATTGTCACACAAAGAATAGCAAAGTGGAGGAGGGAACTCTCCCTCCAGGCACCAATTTGGTGATGAAACACAGAGCACTTCAACACTCTCTCAGTGGCTGTGGCTCATGGTGAACCACCACCCACATTTTTGTCTTTCTTCTACAAAGGGCAAGCCTCTAAGTGGCATTTACTTAGACCCTCAAGATGCTCTATGCACAGTGGACCCAGCTTCATAAAACATTCCACATGAGACCAGTGGGGCCACATTGATTGACTGCATTACCAGATTGGAGTCAAAAGACTGGAGGTTTTAGCAGCAGGAGTGAGTGGCCTTTTGTGGGTAGGAAGGTGTCACGAGGGATGATGTGGCCCATCTCTAGGTGGTGGTGCAGTAGGTCAAGAGCCTGTGTCTAGAGGGGATGGTTTGTGTGTGTATCTGGGCCACACCATTTCTCTACCAGATGCTGCAAATTGAAGTGTAGAGATGTGTTCCCAGGTCTCCCAACTCTTGGATTTAGGTGGCTGTGGCAGCTCTCTGGTTGAGGGGGTGTTAGGAAAGGAGGGCTGTGACAGTATGAAATGAGGGTGGGATGGGTTGGAAACCCATCTAAAACCTTTGATTCGTGGCACTGGTCATTCTCCACGAATCTCTCTCTGCTGATCTGTCTAAAAACATTCATCATCTACCTGAGAACACAGTGAGGACCTGGCAGTGCTGGGGAACAGTTGGACTCAATGATCTGAAAGTTCTTTTCCTAATAAAAGACTGCTACTGATGACATCAGGAAGGAACAAAGCTGAGAATGTCTGGGGC
Organism: Merops nubicus; assembly: GCF_000691845.1. NCBI lineage: Eukaryota > Metazoa > Chordata > Aves > Coraciiformes > Meropidae > Merops > Merops nubicus. Next base: position 7,793 of record NW_008615549.1, read on the forward strand.
AGAGAGTAGCTTTCAAATAAAATTCCGTGGCCTGATAAAGCCATCCTGCACCATGGGGGAAATTATGGTTCAGATTATCTGATTTCCTGATTGCTGTTGGACTTCTCAGTTAGCTTATCTATGTTGAAGCTTTTCTGGTCGTGTTCTCAGCAGTAAAGGGAGGGAGGAATGTGCAATTTAACCAGCTTTCCCACTGGACCTTCCAGTTGTGACTCATAAATACTGAGGAGCAAGGTTTGTAAAGAGTAAACTTCTTATCAGAGCTACCAAAACGTCTCCAAAAAAAACTCCTCAGGGCACCCAGTCCTCCCTTGGTCAGTGGAGAGGGAGAGATTTCTTCAGAATATTTTTATCTATACCTAGGTGTATAATATATATCATACATGTGTATCTCCATATACCATTTATTGCTTCTGTACATTCCTGGACATATCTACATGCTCTGGACATTTCATACCAGAGTAGCAGTGGGTGAAGAGGGTCAAGAGTGGACTGTCACCACACTGCCCTGGGTCAGCTGTCCATGTGTCCTTGGCTTTCGTTCCACAGAGCTGCTGTCAGAGAAGGGGGGGACTTCTATGGAATGAGAGAACCACAGAATCCTTTGGGTTGGAAAAAACCTTTCAGATCATTGACACTAAAAGTTCCTCCAGCACTGCTAGGTCCCCACTGCCCCGTGTCCCTCACACCACATCTCCACGGCTTGGAACCCCCTCCAGGGGTGGGGACTCCACCACTGCCCTGGGCAGCCTGGCACAGCCCTGGGCAACCCTCCAGGGCAAGCAATTGTTCCTCAGGGACAACCTCAACCTCCCCTGGGGCAACTTGAGGCCGTTTCCTCTTGTCCTGTCCCTTGTCCCTTGGGAGCAGAGCCCGACCCCCCCCTGGCTCCAGGCTCCTGTCAGGAGCTGTGCAGAGCCAGAAGGTCTCCCCTGAGCCTCCTTTGCTCCAGGCTCAGCACCCCCAGCTCCCTCAGCTGCTCCTCCCCACACTTGGGCTCTAGACCCTTCCCCAGCAGCTCCGTTGCCCTTCTCTGGCCATGCTCCAGCCCCTCAAGATCCTGCTGGGAGGGAGGGGCCCAAAACTGACCCCAGGATTTGAGATATGCCCTCCCCAGTGCCCTGTATGGGGAGATGATCCTTGCCCTAGTCCTGCTGGTCCCACTAGTGCTGATCCAGGCCAGGATGCTGGTGGCCTCCTTGGCCACCTGGGCACACTCTGGCTCCTCTCCAGCTGACTGTCCACCAGCACCCCCAGGTCCTTTTCTCTCAGGGAGTTTCCAGCCCCTCTGCCCCATCCTGGAGCTGCAGGGGGTTGTTGTGACCCAAGGGCAGGACCCAGCCCTTGGCCTAAGTAGACTTTCATCCCAGTGGCCTCGGCCCATGGATCCAGCAGGATCTGCTGTGGATCTCTTTCCTTTAGAACTCAGTACAAAACCTCCAGCTCGTTTCACAGTCAGTGGACAATAAACCCCTTTCTTTACTGAAACCATGATTCCATGGAGGAATGGTCAGGGCTCATTTCACAGTTTCACAGAATACATCAGTCTAGGACAAAGGAGACAAGGCAGCAGTGGAGATTATTTCATTGTTTTTAGAGTGAGAACTTGAGCACCAGAGGATTACTTGCCTTGGTCTGCTTTGGGTCAGTCCTCACCACAGAGATGCCCTTTCCAGGTCACTTTTTGGCCAGCTTAACAGGTGAAAGATAAGCACTTGTACAACAGCTCTGACAGCAACAGGCTGAGATTACTCTGCTGAGTTGAGATCCAAATTCATATCCAAATTCATCCTTTTTCACTACTGATCAGGAGTGATGTCAAGGGCCTCAGCTGGCACAGACCCTGGAGGCAATTTCTGCTCCACTTCTCTTTGCTCCCACCAGTGGAATTTCTTTAACTGTTGTTTTTGGATGTTAGGATTATAAACTTCTTGCCTTGATTCTTCAGCTTACTCTTGCTTTGAAGTACTTGGACTATGTCCTTGCTAGCCAAAGTAAGGATGATGATGTGATGAAACTAAGTGGTCCATCTTCAACTGCCTTATGGATGAACAGTGTCCCAAATAATTCCTAAAATCACATTATTATAGCCTCCTAGGGAGATCTGCAGTGAAGGTTCCCTCTTCAGGGCATGATGTCTGTAGTAGTGTGATGCTTTAAAACTATCAAAGGGTTTAATTGTTCATTTTTGTTTTTTAATCTAGCCCTTGTGCAGCATCTAATGAGTGTGCTTACAATTTCAGCTTATCTTTATTAGAAGAATTTGACTGCAGCTGTAACGAGCTGGAGTCCTTACCTTCTACCATTGGCTACCTTCACAACCTGAGGACGTTGGCTGTGGATGAGAATTTCCTGCCTGAACTGCCCAGAGAGGTGAGGAGCTGACTCTGTCTGAAAGCACAACTAGAAGAGTTTTGTGGTCAACTCAAGATTTCACCCCTACTTGGACAAAATTTCTGTTTAAAAGAATTAGGTGGAAGCCTGAACCTTCCTTACACACTCCATAGTAAAATAGTAAAACCAGTATGTTAATAAATATACCTTGGCATAATAATTATAATAAATATAACCCTTGGCATTGCCCTGATGTCACTGACAAAGGGAGGACATTATTTTTTAGCTAGATTCTCTATTTCCTTCTTTTTGTCACAGTCAAAACACAGTTTGGCATAAAAGTTAAGTGTTAATAAATTGGATCAAAGTACCTAACACCTTTGGGGTTTTTTTCTTCCTCTAGATTGGAAGCTGTAAAAATGTCACAGTGATGTCCCTGCGTTCCAACAAGCTGGAATTCCTTCCTGATGAAATTGGGCAGATGCAGAAGCTGAGGGTTTTAAATCTGAGTGATAACAGGTATAGTTCACATCCATTTTCCTCACCCATTCTGAGAATTCATGGTTTAAAACATTTAAACTATTCTTTTTAGGCCTGTGTAAAAATAGCTTTATATGAAATTTGTTTAAAAATGCAGAAATTGTATTTGGAATGACTTATTTAAACTATTTATAAGGAAAAAATATTGATTTTTTTAAAAAGAAGTATTTATGGTTTGGTCTTATTTCCACTGACAGCCAACAAGAAAACATCAATGGGGCCAAGATCTGGATCTCAGTATGTTTTAAAATTTGTTTAATTCATTTACCTCCTCCTGTTTCCATGGG
>NW_008615549.1:10968-29320 GCF_000691845.1 Merops nubicus
TGGCTTGAAAATCATCTCTAATTTTATAATATTTAATAATTAAAAAATTGTGGCGAGCTCATCTCTAGGAAATGAGTGAACACAAGCACCCTGTGTTCTCCTGCCTCCTCTGAAACACAAAGAAAATCTTCTACTTCCTTCAGCAGGGCAAAGATTTGGCAAAAAAAAACCCAAAAACCAACCAGATTCTTCTTTTCTTATGCACATGAGTATTCCTCTGAGAAATGAATATTTAATAATTAAAAAATTGTGGCGAGCTCATCTCTAGGAAATGAGTGAACACAAGCACCCTGTGTTCTCCTGCCTCCTCTGAAACACAAAGAAAATCTTCTACTTCCTTCAGCAGGGCAAAGATTTGGCAAAAAAAAACCCAAAAACCAACCAGATTCTTCTTTTCTTATGCACATGAGTATTCCTCTGAGAAATGATTCCTCTGAGGATTCCTCTGAGAAATGCAGTGCTTAAAATGAGCCTTTCTTCATACCCATCCCATGCTGCCAGAGGCATCAGGGAAGACCAACTTTTCTTTGAGATTTGGACATGGATGAGGTCCAAGAATATGTTCACTTTCAGTAGAAACACCAGGTCCTCAGTAGTGCAGCATATGGTGTGTGAACACCCCTTTTTTTTCCCAGTAATTATCATCCATGCTCAGGAAAAATTGAGGAGAAGGACTTTCCACATCTCTGCCCGATTTACTGTCAGCAATTTCATTGTTGAAATGAAGGTTCAGGGTGAAATATAGAATTAAGTCTTGTGGAAATCCCTGTGGTGTGTTTGTTTTATTTCATGGTTCTGTGAGAGGATTTTTCACCTTACAATTGGGTATCATAAAATGCATCAGGGATGGGGTGGAATATGAAGTTCAACTTGTCTCTAGTTTGGTGGAAACTATCCAAGTCCTGGAGTCGAATCTTCAGTCTCTTGATTTTGGGGTTCAGATGCTGGTGCTTTCCCCCAGGGACAGGTGGGGGAAGTGACCTCCAAGAGGAGAACTGCAGGGACCAGTAATGTCCTGACTTGGACAAGATGGACCACTTATGCCCAGCTGTCTTCTGTGATGGGAGGGGAGTGGCCAGCAGGAGCAGGGCAAGGGTCATCCACTTTGATTGGGCACTGGGGAGGCTGCACCTCAAATCCTGGGGTCAGTTTTGGGCACCACAGGAGAAGAAGGACCTTGAGGGGCTTGAGCGTGGCCAGAGAAGCGCAACGAAGCTGCTTGGGAAGGGTCTAGAGGCCAAGTGTGGGGAGGAGCAGCTGAGGGCGCTGGGGGTGCTGAGCCTGGAGCAAAGGAGGCTCAGGGGAGACCTTCTGGCTCTGCACAGCTCCTGACAGGAGCCTGGAGCCAGGGGGGGGGCGGGCTCTGCTCCCAAGGGACAAGGGACAGGACAAGAGGAAAGGGCCTCAAGTTGCCCCAGGGGAGGTTGAGGTTGTCCCTGAGGAACAATTTCTTGCCCTGGAGGGTTGCCCAGGGCTGTGCCAGGCTGCCCAGGGCAGTGGTGGAGTCCCCACCCCTGGAGGGGTTTCCAAGCCATGGAGATGTGGTGTGAGGGACACGGGGCAGTGGGGACCTGGCAGTGCTGGGGGGACTTTCAGGCTCAATGATCTGAAAGGTCTTCTTCCAATCAAAATGAGACAATTCTATGTCACTGCATTCCAGGCAGCACCCTAAAATCACTCAGGCTGCCATTGCAACAAAGGAATGACCTCATCAACTTCATTCCAACAATGGCAGTCCAACTTCCCTCAGCTCTTTGTGCATCCACGTGTCCTGTCCTAGGACAATTTTTTTCAGGTGTCTGGTGATCTTGAGTACGAGTGGTACGGGTGAAAGCGGCCCACCAGAAATGCAGTGAATTTTCAGGTGGCTGCTCCACCTTCTTACTGCCATGCCAACATTGGTGCCACCTCGGAGGAGGCAAAAAGTGGGCAGAGAAGTGGGGAAGAATCAGATCAGGGGGGTTGGAGCTGCAAGGAGCCTTCCATGGCCCATTAAAGCAACTGGGGCTGGGTCACTCTTCCCCCTTCCCAGAGCTGTCATTCCATGAGTTTGTGTTGAGGAACCACAACACTTGTGGATGGTTTTGGGGGTGGTTCTTTCCTTTTTGGTTTTTTTTTGGTTTGTTTTTTTTTTTCCAAGATGCTGCTTTGCCAGGTCAGCTGCTGATCTCAGGCCCAGGACTTCTTGTGTAGTTCCTAAGTGTGAGTGCTCTGGCTGAGGTGAGAGGAGGAGGAGGTGCCTGCATGAGGCATCTCTCTTTCTTCTTCCTATGTTCATTTTCTGAGGCTCCTCATGGTCCATTTGCTCCTCATGGAGTCTGGCAAAACCCAAACCAGCTACGGGTAAACAAGGGCTGTGCACCAGATGGGTGTGAGGAGGGCAGGAGAGCAGGACCTTCCCCTGCTGGGGTGGGAAGCTCTTCTCCTCAGGTCACCCCAAAAGGCTGGCCAGCAAGTTGTAAGCATTGCAGAACTAGTGGGAGGGCTCAGCCTGGACTAGCAGAGCTGGGAACTGACTCAGAGTGTAGACCTTCAACCTCTAAACCTGATGAAACCTCTCACTTACTTTTCTTGAGGAGCTTGGGGAACAAATTTTTCCTCCTTTGTTGTTACCAGTTCCAGCTGAGGTTCAGTGTTGCCCTGCTGAGACATCGTGATGGTGCTTTTGCTACAGAACTTCCCACTTTTGTCGTTGAGACTACAAAGTTTCAACATTTTGTCACCAAAGAGGCTGGATTAAGTTCAGATACAATCTAAATGTTGATTTTTTTTTTATCCATTTCTTTTTTTACTTTTCTGTTTTCCCCTTTTCACACTCATTTGAAGGCAATATCCATTCTTTCTTTGAAGGAGCCCACATGCTGATAAGGAGCATGCTTGGGCTCCACTTGTTGCTAGGAACCTTTCCATCTTACCACAAGAGTTTTGCCCCTCTGCTCCTCCTGCTTCAGCTATGACACAGGAGGTAGAGAGCACCAGCTCCCTTCCTGGAGACCCTTCAAGCCAAGGGGTCAGTCAGAGCATGTCCTTCACCCTACGGTGATGGGCTCCTGGGATGTGCTCCAGGGAGGTGTCCCTGCCCATGGCAGAGGCTTTGGAACCGAGTGACCTTTGATGTCCCTTCCAACTCAAACCATTCTGTGAATCTGGAGTTCTGTGCTACTCTTTCACAATTTATCTGGTTGGTCTTGTAGAACTTTCCCCTCCTGAAGCTGAGCAGGGTTTTCTGTCCCTTCTGGCAGGTGTCCAGTGGCTCCTGCATCTTTGCACCTAATTTTCTTCTTGGGGGGACAGACTCTGTCACCGTGACTGCCAGGGCATGCTGACCATCAGGGCTGTCTAGTTTTACAGAGGGCACACAGACTTCCACTGGGGATCTGGCCACTGCAGGTTCATCCCAGTGAATGGTACCTTAGGGTGGTCTCCTCCTGCTCTATCAGATGCCAGATTTCACCTCTGGTGTCTACATCTGTGGCTGGTTTTGTTGCACTTGTGTAGCCATTAACCTCTGACACCTTTGCCTTTATCCCAGTGACTTTCTCTGCTAGTAGCTGGGCTACTCAAGGGTTTATTGAGAGATGCCACCAAAAATTTCATCCTGGACACGTTCCTTATGGAGTTCACTCTTGCCCAAGGGATGTAGAGTACAGGGCTGTTGGTGGCCTTCAACTTGCCTTGCAGGAGTGCATGAAAAGATATCAGTCTGCTCTCTGAGTGGTCAGACACATGGAGTGATGGTGAGCGTGGTGTGGCATGTGGAGAAAAAGAGGAGCTCTCCTTCCATTGTGTTTTCTGGAGCTTGTCTGGGTGGGAAGTTTGAAACATGTTGGGAAATTTGGTCTCAAGTCCTGACTGGATGTCTCTCAGGCAGAAGGCAAGCTGGACAGAGACCTCTCTGCCACTCAGGCTAATGGGACTCTCAAAGTTTTGGGATCTGACACATTTTACTCAAGGTGGGTCAGTGTGGGGTTCCTCTCTGGTGCATTTTTAACACTATGGTTTCAGCTGCTTTCACTCTTGTTCCATGGCTTCTGCAGGCCCTCATCACTGTAAGGTGGACCTTGCTGATCTTAAATGACCAGAAGCAGTTGTGGTTCCAGGACTTTCTTCAAATACCCATGTTACAATTCCATTTTAACCAGGCAGCTAGACTCCAGCTATTCTTCTCCATTCCATACAGCCTAAGGCCATCTCTGTACTTCTCATCTCTGTAGCTGGGAGTCCACTTTACCAACGTCCAAGGAGATCTTGGCTCTCCTTGATCCAAACCTTTCCAACCCTCTTCATCCCTGGGCAATACAATATTCAGTTGTCCTACACAATAAAAGATGATGATGGGTTGAGTCCTGACTTGCTCTCAGGTTGCTAAGGTGGAGCCTAACGTGCAGCTGAGCTTTGATGCCTTCACCCTCTGAATTTAGGGAAGTTTTGACCCCAGATACTTGCAGTACAGCCACCTGGAGGTATCATCCATGCCTTTCCCAGGTGTAATGCTGTCTCCAGTGCTTCAAGGACTGCTGCAGCCTTTCCTAAAGTGCAGTTACTGCTGGCATGAAAGATGTGGAGACCTCTCACCACGCAGGGAGTCGTTGGGGGGGGGCTGCTTGGCTTCAGTCCCTGTTAAGAGTACACGTGGGATTCATTCAAAGCAAAAAGAGATGTCTTACCAGTAACCGGTGTTCTTCCCAATGTGTAGTCCACAGATACATTTGTCTTCCATCTGCTTCTCCTCTCTCCTCAGAGTCCTTCCAGGTCTGAGTCCTGTGATTGAGAGGTAGAATTGTTAGGATGTACATTTGGGCTACACTTCTCAAAGAGCATCGGTTACTGGTAAGTAACCTTTCTTTTAGTTTGAGATTGTTCTTAGCTGAAAGAATCAGCACCTTTCTGTGTTTGCTCTGCTTCTGCTTCTCTCCTGGGGTCAGAACTCCATTGCTGAGTCTCACCCGCAGAGGTGAGATGGAAAAAGACCCTAAGATCTCACAGTCAACCCAAAACAAGACCTAGTGTGGCTTTTCTTTTGCTGGTTACACGTTGAATTACTCAATATTGCCAAAGAGGTGATTACTTCTGGCCATGTGTACCCACCAGTGGTTTTGTGAAGGGGATGGATTGACATGAATCACCTCCTTTTAAACTTCCCCACCCCACTGTTGCCAATTTGCTCAGGGTTACCTTGGAGAACTGTCACAAATAGCAGCTTGACCGACTGACTGGGAGTGCTGCTTGTTACCATCAACTTTCAACCTGTTCTGTGAGGAATTGGTCATGTTTGGGTTATTATTTGAAAATTCTTCCTGAATGTCAGCAAAGTGAAGCTGGAAGGTGTTCTCCTGGGTGTTGGGTGAGCTCTTCATACGTTGTGTTACCCTAATAATCGATGGAAACTCTTCCCATACTCTGAGCTTGCTTACTAAGGGCATAACAACCCCAAAATTTAGTGCCTAGTACAGATATGTAGTGGGTTATTGTAAAGAAAAGTATCAGCATTTGATATTCTTTATATTTAAACAGTATCAGTGATGTTTTCTTTGCTTTTCCTGTGTTCCATGAATAATATACATTGACTTGACTCAAAGTATTTAAGAACTTATGAACTTAAATCATGCTAAAGGATTCTAGGTTTAATAATGGAAGGAATTATTCTGCAGTCCTCACTGATGTGGCTTCTTTGAGGCTGTGAAGTCATAAGGTACAACAACTTAGTGTTCAGGGGTCTCATTTCAAAAAACATGCTGTTTTTTGGGTTATTTTGGGTTTATTCACTTGAAGAACTTACTGCAGGGGAAGTTCTCCTTTTTTTTTCTCATAAGAAACCATTTCCAGTGTGAAAATCAAACACTCTAAAAAAAGAACAGGTGGATTTCATGCTTTTCCCAACTATTCCTCTGAATAGTTGTTCTCCTAAATAATCTGTTGGTGCTTCAGAGTTTACCTTAAAAGAAATACTTTTATTAATAATTTTTAAACATTTAACCAATTAAAACATGATTTTACCTGTAATTTAACCTCATCCCTTTGAGTACAGAGATCATCTCTAGAGCACTGAGATATTTATTTGGCTATCACATTTTCAGCTCTTTCTAGAGGTCAGTTTAAGAGATGGAAGTTAGTGATTAAAGAATTGCAGAGGAATTAAACTATTGCTCATGTAAGAAAGCCTGTGGGTGGTTGCCAAGTTCTGGAGATTCAGAGAGAGCTGAGGTTGTTCAGTCTGCAGAGGCTCCTGGGAGACCTTCTGGTGGCTTTTCAGTATCTGAAGGGCGCCTACAAGAAAGATGGGGATCATAGAATCATAGAATCAGAATGTCTGGGCTGGAAGAGACATCCAAAAATCATCTAGTCCAACCTGCCTGCCCTAAGTAGGGACATCTCCAACTAGATCAAGCTGCTCAGAGCTTCAGGCAAGAGCTTGTAGTGAAAGGATGAGGAGTAATGAGTTCAAACTGGAAGAGGGGAGATTTAGATTAGAAGTTAGGAAGAGGTTCTCCACTCTGAGGGTGGTGAGACCCTGGTCCAGGTTGCCCAAGGAAGCTGTGGATGCTCCATCCCTGGAGGAGTTGAGTGACATGGTCTAGTGGGAGGTGTCCCTGCTGTTGGGTTGGATCTAGATGATCTTGAAAGTCCCTTCCAACCCAACCCATTCTGGGATTCTATGGCTCCTGTCTCTGGATGCTGTTCTTTCAAACAGCAGAGAAATGGCCTCGTGCAAAAGTGTTTTCTTCAGTCAAAAGAAAACACAACCCATCAAAAGAATAAGTCACTTTGGTGCAGCACAGTTTGTCTTTGAGTTGTAAGTTAATTTCATTTGCCCAGCATCTTAATTAACTACCTGTGCACCAATTAAAGTTTCCTCCAGTGCTGTGAATACATTTCCCCTTAGATTTAGAAAAACAATTAGAAAAGTCATTTTCCAGACCGTCTAGTGAGGATTTTCAGCACAAAAGAAAAGCTCTCTGTTGACAGCCCAGCCAAAAATTTGATGAAGCCAGAAAATCATTTCTGTATTTACCTTTTGTGACAACTACCATGGGCCTGGATTTGAAAGTGGGCATGATGCCAAATCACTTGGTAATTAGGTTGTTCATTAAAGTCAGTGTTTGCATTGTTGGTACAGATGAAGGAGAAATGTTCCTGCAGTACACAACTCAGAAAGCAGTTTAAAACTTACAAAATCAAGTTGTGATTAGAAAAAGAGGCTGAGGGTTATCTGGATTGAAAATTTTCAAAAAAAAAATATTATTTTAGGTGCCTCTGTGCTTTGATCTCGAAGTCAAAATTTTTTCTTTTAAAGGTTTCTTAAAATTAGACCATTTTGGATGTTTAAAAAGAGATAGCCAAGCTTATTGGGAAAGAAGAATTAAAAGAATTCTGGGATTTGATCATGAAATGAAGCTCCCCTTGGCACACATAATTTCTGAAACTTCTGAGTTTTCCTTCTCTCTTTGATACACACTTGTCACCTTGAGTGTGTTGGGCACATCACCAGTAAAACCCTGCAGAAAAAAAAAGGTTTCTGTGTAGTTTTGAAACTTGCTTTACAAGCACAGAATCCTGAAGGGTAAAGAAATAATGGTATTCCTTGAAAAGCAAAAGTTCTTGTACTATAAACTGCTCTGATCTGTATGGACATTGAATTGGAGGTGATGTCCTGGCACACTCTGTGGGTGTCCACATTCAGACCAGTTTATTTCTCTTTTATCATTTCTAGTTTAAGGTATTCTGATTAAAAATCTTTAAACTGTGTTCCTGGCAGTAAGATTCCCAATTCCAGCCTGGAATTACACTTCCAGAGCACTGCAGAGAGGCAGCTGGTGAGGTGCTCACCTCCCAGGAATACAGATGGGGTTTGAATCTGAGGAAGATTTGTTGGGTATTTGCTGTAGAGGGGCAAAGGATTCACCTGGTGGTGCCAGGTAGGTGGAGCACATAGTGGTGGCTTTGTCTCAGGTGGGAGTGAAGATAAGAACCATTCTTTCCACTTTATGGCATCATCTGACTCTCAGAAAAAGGTTTTTCCCTCTTTTTATTTCATCACATTTAGCTTGGAGACAGTGCTTTGGTCAGTCCCTTTCTTCCTCCAGTCCTCCAGCTCCTCAACCTTCTGCAGGACAAAGACTGGGGAGCATCAGAGTGTGATTAGGACAGAACCCATCTCTTGGTACCTGGAAAAGTAAAAAATCTGTTCAGATTTAGTTCCAAAAAGGTGAATGAAGTCTCCACACATCATCATTTCCCCATTCCCACATTCAGATTGCTTTTAGGAAACGTGTTTACATCGATCATTAAAATGCCAGTTTTTTCCTGTTTTGTTTAATTAGGTCCTCTATGAATATTTATATTATTTTAATATTTTTTCCTAACATTTCTGGGAAAAAAATTATGAATTTTCATTCATCTTAGAGTATTTCTGTTCCAAAACTTTGATGGCAAATAAAAGGATTTCTGTTATCTATGCTGAAAACTCTTAAGTCTTTCCTACAAGTCAAGACCAAGATTTTTTTCTGTTTTCTGTGTTATAAGCTGTAATTTTGGTCACATTATAGGCAAGGCAAAATAAAGGTATCTCAAAAGTACCTTTAGGGTGTGATGTCAGTAGTTTTTGACTCAAAAAGTCACTCCTAATGTGGAATATCATTAATGACTATTAGATTTTAGTAAAAATTGAGAGAAAATAGAGGAAATTATCCTTGTTTCAGTGTGATGAAGATAAACATGCTGCAATCAAATTATTAAAAGAAACGACTGTGAAATTGAGGGCTTCATGTTGTTACAATATTCTCATTTACAGGCTGAAGAATTTACCCTTCACTTTTACTAAACTTAAAGAACTTGCAGCTTTGTGGCTTTCTGACAACCAGGTAATGATTTTCAATATTCCTATTTTCTGTAGTAACCAGGGGCTGTGAAATGAAACCTGTGATTTCACACGATTGTGGTAGAATTTTGTGAGTATTTGCTCCCAGTCTGGCTTTCTACTTGGGTCAATCATATAAGTTCCTTTTAACCACACCTTTCTTTGTTCCAGGGGCTTTGGTTTCACTCCTATATATTCTTTAGGATCCTATTTTAAAAGAAATTACTTGACCTGAGCCCTGAGAAATGTCACAGCACAACAAACATCTGAGCACTGAAATAAATCTCAATCCTCTCCAGGACTGGTGGATAAACTCATTTTGCACTTCCATGATTTAATTATAAATGAAAATAAATTTTAATATTTTAGATTAGGGCTGTCTTTTTTTCACTCTGATTCCCCTAAAAAAAAAATCATTGCATGACAACTCCACCCAGCCACAGAACATACACTTCCTTTGAAATGCACAATGTTATTGCAGAATTTTGCCTTTTACACAGATTAATTTTACTCTATGAACTACAATAATCACTCCTAGGTGTTATTATAGCAAAGCAATAATAAAAATAACCAATTGAAGCGAAGCACAGCTGAATATTCAGGGTACCTCCATGTAAATTCCCCAATGACTTGCACCAGGTTTGCCCTCAAGTGAACCAATAACTAGAATGAGTTTACTCCTCATTAGCCCTAAATTAAAATAACCATACTGTGGGTGTTTTAACTGTGGAGTTGTAGCTCTGTTCTCCTGATCCTTTGGCTTCCTCACTGCTGTGACTGGGAGAGCTGGGGTTGTTCAGCCTGGAGAAGAGAGATTTCCAGGGAGACCTCATGGCAACCTTCAAGTATCTGAAGGAGGACTACAAGAAAGATGGGGAGGGAATTTTGACAAGGGCTTCTAGTGATAGGAGAAGGGGTAGTGAGTTCAAACTGGAAGAGGGGAGATTTAGATGTGAAATTAGGAAGAAGTTCTTCCCTGTGAGGCTGGTGAGACCTTGGCCCAGGTTGCCCAGGGAAGCTGTGGATGCTCCATCCCTGGAGGTGTTCAAGGCCAGGCTGGATGGGGCTTGGAGCAACCTGCTCTAGTGGGAGGTGTCCTTGCCCATGGCAGAGGAAACTAGATGCCCTTTAAGGTCCCTTCCAACCCAACCCATTCTGTGATTCACTCTGTGATTCCATGAACCTGAAGGTGTGACCTGTGTTTCTGACACTGAGTGTTCTGTAGGAATGACAGAAGTGAGGATGGGAGAGGAGGCATTTCCACCAAACTAGGACTTGGTGTAGTCCATCAACCACTTTATTTCCATGCAGAATTTTACTTCATCTTGTATTTTCTACTTCCCAGACACTAGAATCCCATCACACATGTTCTAAGCTAACTTCTCTTCGTTTTGTCTTTCCTGTGCAGTCCAAGGCTCTCATCCCATTGCAAACAGAGGCTCACCCCGAAACAAAGCAGAGGGTGCTGACCAACTACATGTTTCCCCAGCAACCCCGCAGTGATGAAGGTAAAACTGGGGGTGTGAGTGGGGTTCAGAGCTCTGAGTCTGATGGAACTGATGGTTAGACTCCTCACGTAGAGAGTTTTCATACTCCCTCTCTGCTCCAGATCTATCCCAAAACCCTGTTGCTTCCCATCACCCTCATTTCAATCTTAATATTAAGTTCTGTTTGTTTATCAGTTATCACTCTCATTTCCCCTCTGCAGTTTTAAGACAAGAATCCAAGATCCCAGGCTCTGTTGAGATAATTTCCAGTCCTCTGGGTCCACTAATGACTTGTTCTTGTGCATTGCTGTTTGCAATCTAACTGTAGATTTCCAGTCAGACAGTGATAGTTTTAACCCTACTCTGTGGGAGGAGCAGAGACAGCAACGTATGACTGTTGCCTTTGAGTTTGAAGAGAAAAAAGAAGAGGAGGAAAATGCAGGGAAAGTTAAGGTAAGTTCTGTTGGATTTATTCTGGTGTTTGGATATTAGGGAGAGGCTCCAATTTACACTTACACCAGTGTAGTTCTGAAAAATTGTGATGCAATCTGTCAGTACTCACAGGCAAAGTGTAGAATTAAAATACAACACTCTCACAGGCTTATGGGGAACCATCCCCATCTGTTATTTTATGGCCCCAAAATTCCATTAGGGGTTGACACAGTGCAACTGAGAGCAAATTTCAGCCCAAAAATCCATGAAGAGTGCTGTCCATGACACCTTGCCTCAAACAGGGCCGTGGAATGTTGGAGGAGTTGGCACTTTTAGCCACAGCACTGTATCCATGGGATTGGTTTGCATGCTGTTTTCATCCTGTATTTGTGCTTTAATTCTTTTTTTTATGAACGTTCAGGTTGAAATAAATCTCAAACGTTATCCCACTCCATACCCTGAGGATTTAAAGAATATGGTGAAATCAGTTCAAAATCTGGTGGGCAAACCAAGCCATGGAGTGCGGCCCGAGAACTCCACGGCAGCTGTGAACAGTGAACCAGCTGGGAAGGAAAAGTATGAGCACAAGTGGCCCATGACACCCAAGGAGATCTCAGTGGAGGTAATGTGGGAGGGTTGGTGTTCCTCTCAAGAGGTGGAGAAGGCTCCATCGAGTGATGTTCTGAACTTAAACCTGAGAGGTTCTCATTCCATTCCATAAAGTGGCTTCAGCTTTCTCTTGACTTGTTTTTCCTCAGTTCTGCTCAGTTTATCAGCCTCAATTTTTGGGTTTAAGTCTACTCAGATCTGGATTTTGGTATTGATATATGCAAACACTCTGCTAGATTTTAATGAGATGAGAGACTTGCATGCTAGCAGGAGACCTGAGCAGGATTTGCATCTCAGGCTTCGGTAACTGTAATTCTGAGTCAAACTGATTAATGATAAATCAGTTTGTTCTGTTGGACCCTGCTATGTCATCAGGTTCTGCTGCTTCTGTTCCCATTGCATGTAGTAGATGGCTAATTAACCTTGTCAGAAGTTAACAAAGACAGCAGGAGTGTGTCCTTGACTGCTTCAGATGAGGCTGCCCCTGACCAGCGACTCACTGTGGTGCAGATTCTGGCCCTTAGTGTGTTCCCCTGGAGTGGGTCAATATGCCCAGGAACAAAATCTTCCTATTCTAACAAGAATACAGTCACAGAAAGGCAAATTCCTGAATTTTTGCCATTTTGTGCAAAGCTGTTTCAAAGAGCTGGAGATTGGGCTGTGAGAGCTCCCACTCAATAACATTCACACTAGCAACTTGCTGTGTGCAGGCACCATTTATAAATCAGGGAGATCTCTTACCCTGGCAGGTAGTTTATAAGCTTGGACAGGCCTAGAAGGTCTTGAAATTCTTTATCAAGTCTTAATGTTCAAAAGGAATAAATGAGGGAGGGGGAAAAAAAAAAACCACGTTATCTTTTCACTCCTTTGTTATTTTACCATTATGATTAATTTGCTGTCCTTGAAATATCCCTGTCTCAGGCTAGCTGCACATAGAGGAGTTTTTCTTCCTTGGTTTTCCATATCCTTAACACAGATTGGCTGTTCTTACATATCCAACAGTCACTCTGTCAATCCTGGGTGGTTTATTTACAGCTAAAAACTTATTTCTTTAAAAAAACCCCACCAAAACGTTTTCTTTTAAGATGGCTTCAGAATGTCTTCAAATCCAGGCATGGTTTTGATTAGTATTTCAAACCAAACTGTTGAAGTTAAAGCATTCGTGTTTTTTTTTATCCAAACCTAAACTCTTAAGTTCCACCATTATTCCTTTTCACTCCCTAAATTCTTTATGACTGTGTAAATCTGGCCTTTGAGCTAAGTTGTGTCTTGTTCTTGACTTGTTCTCCCATTGGTGCTGAATACAGACAATTTATTTTGTATTCTCTGGCTTTTCAACCTGGATAATTTTAACAGCTCTGTGCAGGTTTTAATTAACCCCACTGTGACCATACACTCATATTGTCTAACTGGAGTTTGAGTCAGTGCTGTCTAACAAAGACATGAGGTGTGTGGTCATCAGACCTGAGACATGAAAATGCAACAGGAAAATAAACACATCTGGTTTTCCTGTGAGTGCACATGAGCTGGTAATTGCAGGAGTATCACAAAAAGCATTCTGTAAAACCAGCTGAATTCTTGAAGGCCCTGTGGTAATTCCTGAAGTGCAATTAATTAATGGCATTGCAACATCCTAGTTAATTTGCTACTTGTCCTGGTTCCGTGTAAAAAGGGGATCAGGGCAGGACCCACACGGAACAGAACTATGTACTCACCTCTCCCCCCCTGAGAGAGAGAGAGAGAGAGAGAGACTTTTGAAAAAAAAATGAAGTATATTGTTCAACAAGGAACAGAAAACGAAAAAGGGAGGTAAGGAAAATAATATATACAAAGATTAGGGGAATAAGACAAAAAATAAAATATACAAAACCCTCAGAAATGGTTCCAGGGTCCCACGGAGTGAAAGGACAACTTCCCTCTCCGAGCTCCAAGGCAGGAGTGAAATTAGAACCCACTCCCTGCCTCTTATCAGAGTGTGTGTGGGAAGGGGAGGGAATACAATGGTTCACCCCCACCCGGGCTCCTCCCAGTTGCTGGAAGGTCACGCCCCCATTCCAAGCCTCAAACCACAACACTACTGCAGGCAACTGGTCTGAGTGCAGAACTATTTCTGTTATGTCAGGGAAGATGGATTTTTCATTTTCTGTCATGATTAACAGTGAAAATAGAACTTTTGCAGATTTTGGTGTCCTTAGTATTTAGTCAAGGCTGCTAAGACAACTAAATAAAAAAAGTGTACAAGGCAGGATGACATTTTCCTCCCATTCCTTCCTGCATGAAAATAAAGAAGCACTGTAGGAAAAAATGTGAATGATTTTGTGAATAATATTGGCGTGATTTCTGTGGTAACGTATTCAATAAAACATAATTAAGCTGCCTTTGCTTTTCAGATAATTAGGAGAGGTGATCTCAAGCCTCAGGTTAAAGCACAACTTGGAAATGCAGGTGTGATGCAGATTTAGGCTGAATACAGTTTCTAGCAACAAGGTCATTTAATTGCTCACTTTCCATCCTCAGAGGCCAGATCAGCTGGTTTCTTTTCTGAGCCCTTTTGGGGTTTCTTGCAATTAATTTACACGTGTCTCTTCACAAAACTCTTCCTAAATAATTAAAGGGAGCATCTGAAATGAGTTACAAGCTACGTTTCAAATCCCCTGTATCATCCTTCACCTTCAGTTACAATAAGTTAACAATTTCCTAATTAATAATCCATTAAAATAAACCTCTTAATTGTCCTAAGTCGTTTTGAAAGACGTGCATTTTGGACACCAAGAAAAACTGGCTTTTCTAAAGACAGGAGAGTGGAAGAGATTTAGGAGCAGGTGGAAGATCCCCCATTCTGCTTTCCTCTGGGGCAATCCCATGTTTTGGGGTGACTCAATTTTATTTAGATCACTCTGCTCGTTGCTAGCTTAGGCAGCAAAATATCCAGTGCTGTGATTGCCTCTCTCACGCTGAGCTTGGGATGGAATTTTGTCAGGAGAAGGTTGTTTAGTGGGACTTTGGGTGAGTGGTTCAGTGAGGATTTGGACCAAACCACACCAGTGGTGAAGCCTGTGCCTCAGTGAGCCTTGCTTGTATCTTTAGAGGAGACTGAGAGGAGACCTTGCTCTCTACAGCTCCCTAAAAGGAGGTTGGAGTCAGGCTGGTGTTGGTCTCTTCCCCCAATTTACTGATGGTAGGATGAGAGGAAATGGCCTCAAGTTGCACCAGGGGAAGTTTCTGTTGGATATTAGGAAGAATTTCTTCACTGAGAGTGTGGTCAGGCACTAGAACAGGCTGGCCAGGGAGGTGGGGGAGTCACCATCCCTGAAGGGGATCAAAAAATGAGTAGATGCAGCACTTGAGGCTTTGGTCTAGTGGTTAGGGAGATGTTGGGATGATGGTTGGACCTGACGACCCTAGAGGTCCTTTCCAACCAAAGTCATTCTGTGATTCTAGGGATGTTCTGATGGCTGCCTGGTTGCATTTGACCCTACACTTTCTGTCATCTCCTTTATTCTTTCTTTCAATTTTTAATAAAATCTGGGCTTTACATGTCTTTCATTGTTCCTCTGGAACAGATCCATCATTACTGGTCCCACCTTCCCCTGCCCTGTGTGTGCTGTGTCTGCCCAGAGCCCTGCTCTGCTCTGGTCCAAGGCTCTATATTCTTTGCAAGCAGACTCTGAAGAGTGAGGTTATTTTAACAATCCCACCTCTCTAGATTATAATTTAACATTCTTGTGTTGTCAGCTTGAATAATTGGTGACATTTCTCTTTCCCAGTTATTTTCATGGGTTCTACCATTTATTTTCTCTTGGGAAACAGCTCACCACATGTTTTTTTTCTCTCCTCTGGTTATATCTTTCTCTGGTTAGTCCTGAGGAATAAGTTCTGACACAATTGCATTTATCTCTTCCCCTTGTTCTTGCTTTTAGTCCTACTAATCATTTTTTTTTTTCCTATTAGTGACCTTTTTGTTCTTGGGCTTGTAAGAAAAAAATGCCCTTTTAACAAGAGTGGAATTAAATGGAACGTGCTTTTGGTTTTTTTTAACAACATATTTCACTTTCATGGCAAATGCCAGACTAGTTGTTTCACAAGTGCATGGATTTTAGTTGGAATAGCTGGACTAGGGGCTAAGAAGAAGAAAAAGAACAAAGAAAATAATATGGCATAGAAACCTTCATAAAATCATGCACCTGAAATAAACCCTTGTGCTCATCGTGATGTCAAAAATTGCACTGCTGGTTCTTCCTACCTTACAGCAGGAAATTTTATTCTAAGCTTATAAATTTTGGAAGTTTCACGGCACAATATTGGGGTTCTAGGTTCAAGATACAGAAAATAAAGAATTGCAAAAGAGTTCCCTGTCTGATCCAGACAACACTCATGAAACAGCTCTGGAAACCCCAGGCAGGAAGGAGGAAGAAGAGCAAACAAAAAGCTCAGAGGTACAACACGAAACTCAACGTGATCCCAAGGTGGAGAATGTCACCCAGGGGGGACACTCTGCACTGCTCTTCTCAGAAAATGGTTTTGCAGCAGTTTGTTGCACAGCACTAGAAGGTGGTTGTGCTGCACTGGAGGAATGCTCTTGCACTGTTGTCCATCACCTCTGTCCTGTTAGACACACCACCCACAAGGAACCTCTGCATGTGAAAGGAGTTTGAAGGCTCAGATATGTTGCACCCTGTGAGAATTGGGGTGTAGCTGTAGCTGCTTGACTGTTAGCACTGAGGGAGTTGGGTTTTTTTGGGGGGGAGACCCTGTCTCCCCAAGACACCTACCTCCAGGTCAGCATCTTGCTCATTTCTGAACTTTTTCCAGGGATGAGAAATGTTGGAGATTCCCTGTCAGTGTCTTCACTCCCTTCTAGCTATCCTGTGAGCCAAATTTAAATCTCCTAATTTCAAATATCTCTAAGACTATATCTCACTTGCTTTCCACTTTTTAACTCATGATTTTCACTGTCTAACCTGTTGCCAGCTAGAAGAGCAAAACACTTGTGCAGGGCAGTCTTTGAAGTTCAAGATTTATTGACCTCTCAAGGAGAAGTTTATGAAATCTGAACCATTTGAATTTAGCAAAAAAAAACTCTTCAGAAACAAACTCATTTTAATTAAATAGAGCTATGAGGACAGCTGAATCTATGGAAGGACTTGTACCATGAATAAATGAATGAGGAATACTTACTCCTGAAACAAGAAGTATTAGTTTATTCTAGATTTTTATTTATTTCTACTGGCAGCTTGTATTTTTGTGACCTTTACCTCATCAGAAATGTTTACATGGCCTTGGTGTGTCTTGCAAGTTCCATCTGTTTTGTCCACGTTTTCAGAACAAGCACATCACCATCATTTTTGCAAGTATTTGTGTAGGACTGATGAGAATTTGGGGCTGACAAATGAGCATGATTAGACACTACCCGGCTGGTGGGGTTTTGGGGTGTTGTCACCTTCATCAAAAGAAGGCTGTGAAATGTTTGTTCATTGCAGTTTGAAGCAGGTTCTGTTTCCTATGTTTACTCTACGTTATTATGTTCCTCAGGATGCCTTTGGACATCCTGCCAGTGAGATGAGGATAGGGGAACTTCGTCCTTCCATGCCAGAGACTCCGTTGTACCCACCCAAACTTGTCCTTCTGGGTAAAGACAAGAAAGGTACTGACTTGGCTTCCAACTTTTTGGGTGAAAGTGTATGTCACGTACACAGAGACATTGCTTAAGACATTCTACACTCTGATTTTAAGACATCTGACATGCATATTTGTGCACATGTATGTGTCTATCTGTAGTATCAATTTTAAACTGTATTAATTTGGAGCTTGTTTTGCAAATCCCACCCCCTGAAAACGTGTGCTGTGTTTTGTTTCAGAGTCGACAGATGAGTCTGAAGCAGATAAGATCCATTGTCTGAATAACAGCGTTTCCTCAGGCACTTACTCAGACTATTCCCCTTCCCAGGCTTCCTCAGGCTCCTCCAACGCCCACGTTAAACTGGGTTCCCTGCAGACAACGGCTAAAGAAGCAGTGAATAACTCTTTGTGGGGGAACAGGTCTGTGGCCATCTTTCTCAGCACAGCTTCTGGGGTTGTCATAGGCATTCAGAGGGATCCTGCGCTGTCAGTGAAAGGGGTTCAGTTTTAAAAATATAACTTTTTTTACCCAGTTTTGCAGAGGTACTACGTAGCTACTCAAAGCCCAGGCTGTGGAGAGTTGGCCACGCGTTCCTGGTCTCTAAAGGGCAGTAATTCTACAGCTATTTTTTTTTCAGCCACATATTAAAAGTGCCTGGTAATTGAGCTGGGATTATTCTGCTCTGGGTGGTCCTGAGCTGCAGCTGGCTGTAGTTTAGCATGGATAGCCGAGTGCTTGTCTCATATTGTTGCTGTCCTGAGCCTTGCTCTGCCCTGGGCCTCCAAGAACAGCACAGGTCTAGGACAGTTGTTATATGTACTGGCCATTAGCAGCCTAAAAACCCTCTCGTAGCATGCCAGGAACACCCTGCCCTGACTGCTGCTACCATAAATCCCCTAATGTAGTTTCATCCACAGGCTCTTCCCTATTAAAGAGAGACTTGAGATGCATAAAATCTTGGTGGTGAGAACATGCCCAAAGCAAATCTGGTATTCTTGGGGTTTCTTTTAAAAAAAAATAAATCTAAGTGTAAAAAATTTTTGCACTCATAGAAGATGATTTTTAAAGCAGGCAAATATGTTCAGTGGGATTTATATGAACATTTATATGAACATATTTAGAGCCACAAAAATGCTGTGAGGGCTGGGGCAGCTCTGCTGTGAGGACAGGCTGAGGGAGTTGGGGCTGTTCAGCCTGGAGAAGAGGAGGCTCCAGGGGGACCTTATAGTGACCTCCCAGTACCTGAGAGGGGCCTACGAGAAAGCAGGGGAAGGACTATTCACAGGGGTTTGTAGTGACAGGACAAGGGGTAATGGCTTTAAGCAAGAAAAGGGCAGGTTTAGGCTA
>NW_008615549.1:29537-29842 GCF_000691845.1 Merops nubicus
CTATGATTCTCTGGCATTCATAGAATCGTTTGGGTTGGAAAAGACCTTTAAGATCATTGCCATCACATAGTTGCTCTGGGTATGTACTTGGAGAACCTGTATGCCCGTGGAACAAGCCCATTTGTGCCACAGCAGGGGGGCCGAGGACAACACCTGGTGGTGGATCCCAAGGCCAGAGGGTAGCCGGGAGGACAACCCATTGCCTTGTGAGCCGTCTCCCCGCTGCCAGCTTCCGTGCCCTAACGGCGAGCCTTGTGTCTCGTTGTGTGCCCGCAGGCTGGCGCAGTCCTTCCCGCAGCCCCTGG
>NW_008615550.1:0-2816 GCF_000691845.1 Merops nubicus
TCCCCCTGTTGTCCCACACTTGCCACAAGATCATCCCCAAGATGAACTGTTCCATAATCTTCCCCAGTACCACGGTCAGCCTGACAGGCCTGGAGTTCCCCAGGTCTTCCTTCCTGCCCTTCTTGTAGATGGGTGTCACACTGGCAAGCCTCCAGTCATCCAGGACCTCCCCCATTAACCAGGACTGGAATGATGGAGAGAGGCTTGGTTCAGTATTCTGCCCGCTCCACGGCCCCATAGACTTGTGGGTTTAGCAGGTCCTTCACTGCTGTTTCCTGGATTTTGAGGGGATCATTCTGTTCTCCATCCCTTTCTTCCAGCTCAGAGGACTGAATACCATGAGGGTAACTGGACTGACTCTTGAAGGCTGAGGCAAAGAAGGCATTCAGTACCTCAGCCTTTTCCTCATCCTTAGCAACAATGTTCCCCCTCGCATCCAATAAAGGATGAAGATTCTCCCTGGTCCTTTCTTTATTGTCAATAGATTTGTAAAAACACTTCTTATTATCTTTTGCAGCCGTGGCCAGGCTGAGTTCCAGCTGAGCTTTTGCCCCCTTAATGATTTTTTCTGCATGACCTCACTAAATCCCTACACTCTTCCTGAGTAGCATGCCCCTTCTTCCAGAGGTTGTAGACTCTCCTCCTCCTACATTCTAGCAAAAGTTCCCTCATCAGCAGCAGGTAATAGGGCTTGTCAAAATGTTTTCACTTTCCTGAGGCACAAGGTAACACAGCATCTTTCTCACCTCCCCAAAAACTCATCTGTGGAGTGAGAGAGGCAGTGAGTTTGTAGGAACAGCTTGATAAGGTTCCCAGGTCAGTGTTGGAGTCTGGGAACACCCAGAGGTCTGCTTCCTTGGTCAGATCCACACAGAGAGTTTGTACAAATACCTGAACATTAACTACATTTTTACATTCAGGAAAGGAAACGGCAGCCTGCAGTTTACAAGTATGAGCCTGAAAACTGTCTGCAAGCTGCATTGTCTTCATTTTGGCTGTCTTGAAAGAAAAAAATATCCCAGTTGTACTGCTGGGTCTATGTACAGGACAAGCTCATGGCGTAGACAAATGTAGAAACATTTCATCTACGCTGCCCTAAACCCAGAATAACAGCTTTATATGTGCTAATACAAGGAGTCACCAATTTGATTAGTAGCAAATTAACATTTTAAATCAAGATTTATAATAAATCTATAAACTGGCAAACCAGTTTCTCACAATGCTCAATCATTCGATTCCTGGTTTCATCCCATAATATCCAACAGGAAGAATAAGAACCTGTTTATGGTGAATATGAACTAACAAAACTGGATTTATGCTGGATTTGTAGCTTTGCTTCTCTGCCACTCTGGCTCTTGTTATCACACAGAGCTGATTAGAAAACACATGAAATCTAAAAATATAGAACCGTAAACCTGTAAAACACCTATCAGAAAAGACCTCAGGGTGGATATTTTAAACGTGAAATTACGCCTCACTCCCATGAGACAGGAATAAGCAGAGACCCTGGGAAACAAGGGAATGCAGTGGTATTTGGGGGTTGGGGGGGCTGGCTGGGGCTGCAGGCATGGGCTGCTCCGTGAGGCAGCACACCGGGTGGCTCTTTGCGGGGAGGAGGTGGCACTCCTGGGGAGGCACGGGGGCAGAGCTGGGGTGGCTGAGCAAGGCAGGACGTGCAACACACCCACCAAACACATTCCCTGCAGTGCCCCATTACGTGGAGAAGTGGGATGTGTATATAAACCAATGAAAAGGATTCTTTTGCAGGGAGTTATAGGCACGAGGGTTGCGTCACTGACAGCCCATCCAAATCCCCTGATCTTATCCAAGTTCTTAAGTTATTTCCTAATAATCCATATAATTAGAATTTTCAAAGAACAGTAATTACGCCCATTAAAGTTTTAGCAACAGCATGTTTATATATTCTGAAATAGCATCAGCTCTGTGTGAAGCAGATAAACATTTTAATGCAAGTCAAAACTCAGAAACTTTTCTCCCCCTGTTCCAGTTGGCTGCTGAACTCCAGCCTGCCAGGGCTCTGCTGAGCACATCTGCAAAGAGCTAGCAGCAGAAGGTAACTTCAGGGGAGCCTGAAGATGCTTATACTGTCCATCTGGAAAGCAAATCGAAGGATGTCATTAATTTTCTGACAAATAATAGTGCTAGAATAGCTCAGATGCCACAATAGTATCCTTGTAAGGCTGCTTTAGTTACCGTAATCAATAAGAAGCTTATTGGGGAAGGAAACCATGCCACTGGTAAGCACAACATATTTTTTTCCAAACGCAGGCTCCTGCGAGGGCCTCTGTGTAGTCCTGGTTGTGTCTGTGGTGGTTCACAGCCTGCTTTCCCCAGATGCATGCTCATTTTATTCTTAGAACAAGCTCGCTTGCTGATGGCATCTTCAGTGCTTTCTGTCTCTGTTTGGGTGTCTGCTCAGAAGCGTTCCACAGAGATAAAATTTTGTCTTTCTGAATGGCTTGACTGGGCAGTTATGCAGTCATTGAATAGCATAGGCATAAGCTCAGTCTCTCGTGAAATATTTTAGCACTATCTGTGGTTCCATTTCTTGCCTGTGCCTTGGTATAAAATCACTTCTTCTTTAAGAACACTTAAAAATTCTGTGTGATCTTGCAACTGTTAATATGCAAAAGCGGTGACCGTGTGTGTAGAAGTCATCAGAGTGATTCCTGCAGCTTCCTTTCTCACTACTTATCTTTTGCAAGTTTATCACAGTAGCACAGAGGGCTCTCGAGCAAAGGCAGAGCAGTGCAACCATTTTTGCAAAACCACTGCCAGATATAGACTCTTTACCC
>NW_008615550.1:2847-19387 GCF_000691845.1 Merops nubicus
CTGAAGGAACACGAGGGTAAAGGAACTGTTACCATTTCACACTGAGAATAAGCATCTTACAGAGGAATAAATGACATATAGGTCTGATGGTGCTGAGATGTGTTTTCTGAAGCCCAGGGGAAGGAATTGTTACCTACAGCACTCGGGGAGGACAGCACTTGATTTCTTTATAGCAGATGCCAAGGAAAATATTCAAAGGCTTTAAATTAGGAGCCCTATGAAGGTAGTTATCCGCTTGTACGATCAGCAAGGAATGGAACGTGCAGAGTACAGTCCATTAAATGTACAATCTGCCCAGGGGAACGAGGTGGACCCCAGCAGACTGACGCCCTGTCAGGGTGACACGGAGCATGCACTGAGCCCCACCACACTGGCTGTGGAAGATGTGCTCACCACTGCGACGGTGGCAGAGCTGGAGCTGCTCTATTCACTGAAAACCATTTCCAGATGAATCTTAAGGAGTTATTTTTTTGTATTCCCTCTGGGGCTGGGGCTTGTTTGCTTAACTTCCCATGCTGCCTGCGAAGGACGATTCACACCATAAGCAGCAGCCACCAAACTTCACAGGGCTGCGACACCAGGCAAAAATAGAAGCAGGGCCCTGTTTTAAAGTGGTTTGAAACTGCAACGTTGCTCAAGTCATGTGGTGCCACGGGGAGAACTCCAACGGGGAAGCAGCCTTTGACCATAAATCATGGTTTCTCCTTGACTCCTGTAGGGATGGGATGGGTCACAGGCCAGAGCACAGCCTCAGCTGCTGTGGATGAAAGGGCGTTTCTGTTCGTCAGCCTGTGTGAAAGGAGTTGGTGGGGACCAAGCTGCCTGCTCCCTCCCAAGGCTAGTCCTTTCAGAGCTGTGTGGGTGGATGCTTTGAGCACATCTGCTCGTGGGAAGCCTGTTTGTAGCCAAACAGAAGGCTCTGGCTTCCTCCAGCAGTGGAAACACTATTTTTTCTTTAAAAAAAGAAAAAAAAAAAGGCTGAGGGCTGCTTTAGCTTGCAGGAAATGTTTCTGTGTCTCAATTATAGGAGCAAGACCAAGTCCTTGGTGATTCAGAGGTGGGATGTGGATGGACTGGAGGTTGAGGAGGTGGCTATGGTCTCTGGAGGACAGCAGCCAGGCTGTGGCTCTGCAGGATGGCACCACTGGATGGGAATCTCATCATCAGAGGTGTGGTGGTACCTGCACTTGCCATCACCAACCCCAGCTTCCCAGGACATAAAAAATACTGAATGTTGCCATGGGCAGCTCTGCTCCTTGTATAGTTAGTTTATTTGCTTGCAGTCCTTTGTGTTCCTCCCCACTGGCCTCTGCTCTGGGCTCCAAGACTCAGCTGCTGGGAACTGTCCTGGCCATTGGTGAGGTAGGCATGTCCACACTGAACCCACAATCCCCACAGGAGTCTTGCACATTTGAGTCTATAAACACTGCTCTTCTCTCTCCTCTGCACTTCTGGGATTTAGCTGCACCAGTGTATACTATATTTAGAAATCCAAATAAGAGAACCTGTGGGGCACTCGGACACTGTGGCAGTGTGGGAATAGTGGAAATAAAATGTCCCAGTAGTTTTCAGACCTTTCATTGGGGTTTGCTCTTATGTCTTCTGCACTGAGGATCTCTGATGTATAAGGCTCTGTTCATCTGCAGTCCAGTTTCAAGTTATCCAAAGAAACACACAGATGGTCTTAACATTTCAAAGTTTCTCTAGCTAAACTCCTGAGTGTCCCAGGGCACTGAGCAGTTAATTAATTTCCAAACCCTTTGTGCAGCAGCTCTAACTCTTCACCTGGGCATTGCCCCTCATTCTGGAACAAAAAGTGAGTTTTCTCCTTGCTTCTGGAACTGTTATTCAACCAGGCATTTGCTGTTTCAACAGCTGTGATCTGCAAAGCTTTGTTGGTGCATATTATTTCAGATGGTTCATAGGAAACCAATTTTAGCTGTGACAAAATGTTCTGAACTTGCTACCACATTTTTATTGCTCTTTGGCTCTGGATTGATTTTCTGTTATTAGCTGGAGCTGACTGTGGCTTTTTTTATCAGACAATCCTGGAAAGCAGCAAGTCAGTCTGGAGCTCAGCTGCACAAAGCAAAGTTCCTTTGCTTGTTGATGCATGCTTTTAGATCACTTAGAGTGTAACAAGAATCAGCAATTTAGCTGAATCGGTTTAGTTTTCAGCTTTTATTGAAATTCACGGTTTAGAACATTAGCAGGATTAATTTGCTGGAGATTCTTATCTTTCCCAGTTAATTTGAATTAAGTGAGGTATGTAAATGTATGTATTTTGCAAGCTGTTATCTTTACCATTTCAAAACAAGAGCGATTCAGGCAAAAAGCTCTAAAATCCTAGCACAGGATGGTTGCTGGAAGCCTTAACAGGGGAAGAGGGCGATGATTTTGCCTGTAGTTTGTAGGGGCAGCTTGAGATGGTGTTTTTGCAGAGCTGAGGAGGGAGATGAAGACATTTTTGGTGGCAGTAATGTCATTTAAAGGCAGAGAGAGCCTTTATATCTGCCTGACTGTGGGAGGCAGATAACCCTGGCTAATATTTTTAATAGAAGCTCCTTAGGCAGGGAATGGCATCTGAGGAACCTGTGGGAGACAAGACGCAGCTGGGAGACAAAGCTGGAGAAGATCCTGGAGTTCAGACAGGGCTTTGAGGAGGCAATGGAAGGGATATTTGTCAGCTGGATATTTTGAGGTGTATGCTGAATTAAACAATTAATCCACAGGAAGAAAAATGACCTGGGGGAGCATGTGTTCATGGAGGCAGGTGAAACAGCTGAACCAGATTTGAAGCATGTACTGACTGAGCTAGAGAAGGGAAAGAAGAAACAGGAGGAGAAGGCAGCAGGAGAGCAGTCAGGTCTACACAGAGAGAGGTGGAGAAGTAGCTGTGAGGTGTAGTTGGAAATGAGCTACCGCACTGTGAAGGAGGAGCTGAAACACCTTTACCCTCACCCTGATTCTCCCAGAGTTCCACCCTCAAACTGGACCTTGGTTTTGTGCAGGTAGGACTGTTAAGTGTTTCTGTCCAGGCAGGGATCAAACAAATGAGTCAGATGTGAACTTGATAGCTGGGAAAGGAGTAAAGCCCATGGGAGAGGCCTGAGCTCTGCTCTCAGAGCTGCCTGAGCAGCCAGTGGCAGGGGATTATCTAGATAACCCTCTGGGAAGAGGGACCACAAGGCACCACATCATCAGGCTGCAGCATCTGGTGACCATCCTTAAATTCATACAAACATGGCATGCTGTTGTGGGAGACCCTGGACAGCAGGAGCCTGTATGGGCTGAGGGGTGATGGCCCACATAGAACAGAAATTTAAACTCATGACTTTTGCCAGAATAGCCTCATAGAATCACACAATGGTTTGGGTTGGAAGGGACATTTAAAGATCATCAACTGTCCTTGCCATTGGCAGGGACATCTTTCACTAGGTCAGGTTGCTCAGAACCCTGTCCAGCTGGACCTTGCACAGTTCCAGGGATGGGGCTTCAGCAGCTTCTCTGGGCAAGCTGTTCCAGTGCCTCACCACAAAAAGTCTCTTCCTCATGTCCCATCTAAATTTACCTTTTCCAGTTTAAAACCTTTGCCTCTTGTCCTGTTGCTACCGGCCCTGGTAAGTCTTTCCATCTCTCTCCTTACTGCTTTCCTTTCCTATCCTATGCATCTCCCTGTGGTTCTTTTTCCCCCAATAGGAAATGTGGTGGCTGCTTATTTGTAGACACTGATTTATTTTTAGTGCTGCAGTGTACATATACACTTCTTGGGCTGAAAATGATAACATGACAGTTTGCTTTTACAGTGGAGGTTCATGTTAGCATGATTAATTCTGATCACTGAATAGCCCTGCACTCAGGGCAGGTCCTCATATTTTTGAGATAGTTTAACCACTGTTTAGTGTTGGTAATATTTTCTTGCTCAGCATTTATGCCTGTGAAAAGAGCTTTCCTACAGTACAAAGTCACTAAATACTTTCCAGAAAGGAGATAAACATCTAAATACACCCTCTTTCAAATGCAGTTTCCAATCTTCCCTGCATGGAAAAGGGAGATCTCTGTAAATAAGGAAGGCATGGCAGTGATCCCACTAGGGAAAGGGCTATGGCAGGAGTCACTGGGGAAAGCTTTGCCTTCTCATGCACATGGGGCTGTGCTGCTGCCACCAGTACGTGTCCTTCAGCAATGCCTGGGCTTGCTAGGCAATCCACCAGCAGATGCAGAGGGATGGTCAGCTCTGCTCTGCAGAGGAGATCCTGAGGAAGAGCCACAGACAGCAGCAGGGCAGAGGACAGACCCCAGGGTTCAATGCCCTGGCAGTGCCCATCCACTGGCTGATGCTGCATCTCCACTAGCTGCTGGGCTCCAGCACTGGTCGTCCTTGCCTGGTTGTCAGCACTAGCTTCCCTCTCATCTGGAAGATGTAAAGATGAAAGCAGGCTGCCTCCCTCAGCTCGTCCTTAAAAGGAAAGGAAACATTGCTGAGCAGCTTCAGTGGAACTTCGAGGTCTTCCCTTAGGAGAAACAAAGAGAGCTTTGCCACCAGTTCCCCCGGAACAGCCTGCAACATCAATGCCTTTAAAGGCTGCAAAATATGAAAGATAATAAAACTGTCAAAGAAAGCTTTAAAGTCCAATGTGTGGGAGTAACCCAAAGGGCACCAAGCAAGACAAAAAAATATATGGCTGCAAAAACTTTTTTGTTGTGCCACAAATTACGTAGAAAGCTGTGGGCATGGGGAGAAGCTGTATGGTTTTGCTCTCAGTGGTGGATTTCCACTGCAGGTGATAAGTACGTCACATCAGTTGTCATCTGGATCTTCTTACCTCAAAGCATTTAAAAAATACTGCAAGTTATATTTCCAATTTATTCCATTGAATATCTCCCAACCCACACTAGAATAAGTTAATTAACCGTGGCACTTTGCGTTTAGAAGGTCTAAGGATTACTGAACACTTATGCAGTATAAGCAAATCCTCCATTTCTGAACATTGAAATTAGGCTTTTATCCAAAGCTGGGCACAAGAGAAAATAAGACTCATTTTTAAAGTACTGAACACTCTACAGCTCTGATTTCTGGAAGAGCCATAGGCTGTTGAATACATTTGAAGATCAAGTCATTTGTTGCAGTGCTTACATTTTAATTTAGGAGGCTAATGATAACCTCTTCCAAAAATTTTACCATAAACGACTTGCCAAGAACATGGAACATCATATGATAGACCTAAACCAGGAGAAAGCCAGGAGATGTGATTTCTGACTTTGATGCCAATCATAGTAAGTGAGTCCCAGCTCTCTCAATATTTATTGTGAGTCTTAAAAGTTCCAGCACTGGTACCATGACACCAGGCATGAACCCCAGGTTGGTT
This sequence comes from Merops nubicus, assembly GCF_000691845.1. Lineage (NCBI taxonomy): Eukaryota > Metazoa > Chordata > Aves > Coraciiformes > Meropidae > Merops > Merops nubicus. The sequence goes on from NW_008615550.1 coordinate 8,217, forward strand.
TTTTTTTTGAAACCTAGTTAAACCATATCCAGAAGGATAGTAAAGAGGTTCTGTATTTAAAAATTATGTGGAATGGTTGATTTGTTGGTTGTGTAGCCAGACAGAAAAGTAGGGAGAAAAATTAGCTGTCAATCAAACTTAATGTGTACTGCAGCTTTGTAGGGATTTCTTTTTATGGATCAAAAGTCTGTTTGAAAAACAGTGTTTGATTTCAGCCAAATCAACAAACCTAGGCCTGCTATAAAGAGTCTCATTTTTGAATCTGTGGGAAAAATAAAGAGCAGATTAGGGGCATAGATATAAAAAGTGGGACTGTGTTTGCCCTTTTTATGGTGTAGTTTAGGTTTTCCAGGGTCCTCCCAAGGTAGAGGCAATCCAGATTGGAAATGCCTTGCTTCCCCTTGATGGTGTGTGAACCTGTATTCAGGAAAAGGCTGGAACTCGAGGCTTTACTGGGCATTGCAGGGGTGGGACACAGCAGTCCTTGCAGCTGAAGCTGCCCAGGGAAATCCCTCGGGAGGTGCAGACTCGGGTGTCCCCGAAGCCCTGTGTCCCCCCTCTCTGCAGCTCCCCTGACACCATGCCCATGGTGAGGCATAAGCAGCTGTCTCTTTTCAACAACCAACCTGCACATCCTGAAATGGAACCCGAGCAGCTGGTTGGTGCTGTACTGTGCAAATCCACCTGCATCGTGTCACGAGAGCACAGAATTGCTGCTGTGGATGCCCGAGCTCCACAAACCCCATTTACCTGCCGAGCCTCTGCTTAAGAGTGCTGCTGGGTAGGAATGAAAAGTGATTTCCCTATGCAAAAGAGAAAAATTATGGAGGCTACAATTTTCCAGAATGAAAGTGTACTTATTCAAGTGCCTTGCTGGCTTCTTGTAACATAAGAATTCTCATTAATTAAAATGTCATTAAGCAGTGTTAAAATACAGTCAGATAAATGTGTGCATGATAATTTTATCAGCTAATGTGTAACTTCTTCAGGGGTCAAGTCTGGTAAGGAATTAACTCCAGTTAGTGTGTATGTATTGCTGCTCTGTTGGGTGCTGTAAGAACTGCCCAGTTATAAATCATTTGAATGGGACTGGTGGAGTTAAGTGAAGCTGGGATGGATTAAAAAATAAAGGCTTTTTTCTCTTGAAGTATTAAGCCTCCAGAATGTTTGGTTCTGTGGTGTATATTCCTTTATTTAAACCAAACCACCACTAGTGTCTGAGCATTGTCAACATGCTTTATGATACATTTACAGTAATAATTTTGAGAAATGTGATTGCCTAAATGAATATTTGGAGATCTTGTGAGGAGGTGGGGAGCTGGGATGGGAAGGGTTAGGGTTAGGATGGCAGCCCGGCAGCAAGCAAAGAAGAAATGAACCCCTCGAGTCTCACATAATATCAGAGGCTTTGTTTGTGGGAATCAAAGTTTCAGAGAGGGCATTTGCTATGTCTTTGAGGAATATCTCCACTGTTTTTTGAGGTCTGAACACCTAGCTCAGAGACAAAGGCACTCCTCTTCAAAAAGCTGTGATCTGAGGAGGGAAGATGATTACTAGGGAATGTCTGAAACATTTTCTCCTGTGGAAGACAGCCTTGAATGTATTTCAGATTGCTGTCTCCAGAAGGTTTGGTTTGGCCCCTTGTTCCACCTGACAGCCTGCAGTCTCAGCCTTGTGTTAAAATGATGTCTGTACATTTTAATACAGCTACCAATGTACTGCAAATGTTGCCCAGCCACGATCTGCAAAAGGTCAATAATACATTTTTATGCACTTAATAGGAAATATAAAAGTAAAGTGCAGTCTTGCATATATAACTTACTCCACAGAGCAGCTTTTCTGAGAGCCGAGCCATCACTATGTCAGTGGCTTTTTCTCCAAAGAGTTTTCTAATTTGCATGCATAGGCTGTTTATTTTGGGCAGCTTACTGAGCAGCCATCCCTGGGCAACACCCGACATCCACATTCCTGTTCTCCCAGGCATTGCCTGTTCAATATGAAATCTTTACTAAGCAGATCCATCCAGAGACTACACATCCCTTATAGGCAAATGAATGCAGCTCTGCTGAGGATGTTGGAGATTGCTAAGGCTGAAACAATGGATGTTGGAGCTTTCTTTTCTCACCTCCCTCTGTAGATCACCCTTCTTTTTTTTTTGTCAGATATTTATTTTGAAGTCTAGAAATCTAAAACTGGACTCATATGCTGAAAAGGAGGTTTTATGAAATAGCTTTGTGGGCTAAAATGATTCCAGTTTTATAGGGAGAGAGAAGAAGTAGAACGATCCTAAAATAGCATGCATCAAAGAGGGGAGTGTGAGAGGCTATGAGCAACTTCCTCTCTGAGAATGAAATCAGGATACAGTTTTCTGGGAAAAAAACCATAACTGTTTGTCTGATGATTATTTTAGTATAAATACAGCAGCATGTTTTACAACTGAGTGGGAGACTTGCATTATAATTTATAGTCCTTTCTTCTCGTAAAGTAATGACATTAGGATTCCTACAAAGCAGCTTGTTTATATATTAAGTATTTCTGCCTTCATTCTGTCTTGGAGTTTATGTTTTGTAATGCCTAGGTTTTGTTAGTGATATTTATACAGTGTATAGTGGAGATGGAATAAGGTCCAAGGGACAAGGTGGAGAGAAAAACAGAGGAAGAGAGAGGAAGAATGGGAGGTGGAGATCTGGAGGCAGTAGGAACAGTGTGTAGCATTCATTCATGCATATGAGTCCAGAGAGAATGTGAGTAAAGAGAATCATTTGGGCAGAGTCCCCGTAGGGGTTTGGGGTAGGTTAGAGGTATCACTGTACAACTTAGCCTGGAGAAGAGGAGGCTCTGGAAGGACCTCATAACAACCTTCCAGTACCTGAGAGGGGCCTACAAGAAATCAGGGGAGGGACTATTCACAAGGGTTTGTAATGACAGGACGAGGGGTAATGGCTTTAAGCTAGGAAAGGGGAGATTCAGGTTAGATGTTAGGAAAAAGTTCTTTAATATGAGGATGATAGATCCCTGGAATAGGTTGCCCAGACAGGTGGTGGAGGCCCCATCCCTGGGGACATTCAAGATCAGGCTGGATGAGGCTCTGAGTAGCTTGATCTAGTTGGAGAGGTCCCTGCTTGTGGCGGGGGGGTTGGACTAGATGACCTTTGGAGGTCCCTTCCAGCCCAGACACTCCATGATTGTAGCATCTGCAGATATGGGTGAATACTGGAGAACGTGGCAGCTGTGTGGTCTAGCTGTCTTGTTGAAGATGAGTTCTTCTAAAACTGTCCTCCTTACTTCTGCCTGCAATGGTTTCTTTTAGTTGTGGTGCCCAGTAGATTAGTGGGGTCCAGGGACTTTGCTCATGTAAAACAAGATCCACGAGACCATGAAAACACTGAACGATCCAGATACCTTTGATTTTCCAAATGACACTGTGCACACTGTGCAGCCAACTTGAACAAGGGACATCTTTTCGTGTTCATATAGAGCTGAGCTTGACTACAAATGTGGCCATGATGGGCCTATCAGGAGAGAGGAAGCTTTTCTATATTGCTTCAGTGTTGCAAGGTAGCAGAGGCTCCCATCAGTTTCAGTTTTAAATCACACATTTTTCATTTTTCCTAGTTTCCTCAAAGGGGAGGACTTGTTTCTTGCCATGGGTGTTGACTGTAGACAAGTTCTTTTCCTTCTTTGTTCTGCACTTCTCAGTGTTTGTGTTTGTTTCCTAATCTGCTTATGGAAGGCTGCATATTTTTTCCCACAAAACAGCCTGGTGCCAGCATGCAGGATAAGTACCCAGACCATGTGCCCCCTAGAGCAGCTGAGGAAAGGAAAACTCTACATGTTGGGTAAGTGCAGATGGAAGAGGACTGTTAACTACTGAAAGAACTTCCAAGGGCACATATGGGGCCTTTGCCACCTTAAACAATCAAAGCAAGACTAGGCAGCTTCCTAAGAAATGTCTCTGAGATCGGCAGCCTTCCATCCATGATGGGCAGGTATCTTTGTCATACAAGACATGACATTCCTTATGCCCTAGTACATAAAAAATTAGGCCTGAGGCTATGAGGAGACCAAGATGTGTTGTTCCTCTCACAGTTTGACTTGCTGTCGTGTAGCCCGTGGACAGGGGAAGCTGTGGACCACTGCTGTGGTTCACTAGTAGGCTTGGGGCCATGAGAAGTTGAATTGCTGTTGCCTGTGGGAGTTTTAGACAAGACATTTGAAATGTCTTGAAGTTTAAGCCTTGAAATCTAAGGATAAATAACTGAGTCCATTGAAACCAATAGATTTGGCTCTAGATTTGTCAGGAGCAGTGTTTCACCCTTTGACATCTTCCCCTGCATCCCCTGTGAACTTCTGAGGAGCTCGAAGAAGAGCCTGTGCTCCCTTTTGTTAGACAAAATGACTGGTGAGTGCTGATACCCGTGAGATGCATTTGTTCTTGTTTAGCTCAAAGCCCTTCATGTTGCACAGACACCTTGACTGCTGTGCCACTGAGCACAGGGCAGGTGCAAACCCTCTCTGAGGAGTGGGACCAAACAGGTCCCTGCTGGCCTGGCTCCACCATCCTACAGAGGAAAAGCACTTGTACAATGTCAGATTTTCCACAGTCATGAAATATTTACTAGTCCTGTATCCAGCATAATGGCAGGATGATGGATAGGCAATTTTTATTCTTTTATCCAGACATTATCACATCTTTGACCTTCCTGTTTGGTAGACACATTCCTTATAAAGAGAGCTTGGTGGCTTTGTTTCCACACCTGTCAAATAGGGAGTTACTTCTCGTAAGGACGTGTGTTGTTGTTTCAGTTTACAAATATTGCCCTTTCTTCTTGGAAGCCGTGCACTGCACAGCCATGGGGCCACGCTTCCTGGCAAGCAGGCTGGACTGTCCATTACTCACTCACCAGGAAATGGCCTCAGCTTGAGTTCATGTTTCCCAGAGCCAGGACACAGTGCTTGTAATGAGACGGAGATGAAACAGAGCTTGTGTTTTCCCCTCTGCAGACTGTGACAGTTGTTGTTCCTCTGTGCAGTGTCTTACCCTTCCCTGGAACATATTCAAGACACTGCAGTTATTTATTTTAATGTAGGAGTGTTTGGAAGGAGAGACAGGAGGGAAGGCACACAGGTAACCATTAGAGGCATTGCAAGAGAAAGTTTGCAGGTTAGGTAGGATTGGCGTAAGTACGATGCCAAAACCTATTAATCCCAAGTAAAATGTAATTCTTGAGGAAACAAGTAAAAAAAGTAAAAAAAGAAGTAGGGACACGAAGACTTGCCAAGGGAGAATGATGAATTATTCATCAATTTGAGGACTCCTCAAACCTCTTGTCTAACCAAGTCTTAATTTCTAGATGTCCCAGTTCTCTCCTCTCAAAAACAAGACATATTTGACGGTTGCTTTGAATCAAAATCCTATTTCAGACAACTCAGAGATGGGGAAAACTGGGCTTCTTGTCCAGTCTAACAACACAGCCTGGGGGCAGAGTGAGCTCTGCCTGAATAAGAAGGGAAGGGAGCTTCATATCTGTGTCACCCACCCAGTGTGGGGATGCTGGCATCTCTCCCTGGCTGTGGGGAGGTCGGAGCTACCTTCAGCCCTCTCTGTCCTGCTCAACCCATGTTTACAGCCTCTAGATATGAGTGTATAAGTAGGAGGATTTATTGTGTCGTTAATGGAAATAACTACCAGTAATAAATCTTCTGTATGTGCTATGTTAGAAAGCACCAAAGTTAACAAACATTAAGAACTGACCCTGAAGTGAGGAGCTGTGAAGATGTACCTTGCAAGGCTATTCCCCTGTGGGAATGAGGGAGGGAGGAGACATAGCAATGTGTGCCTTCATGAGCTGATGCTTGGCTGTGCTCGCAGAGCTTGCAAGAGTCCTCTGTTGAGATCAAAGATTCAGCTCATCTAAGGGTCAAGCCATGGGCCCTGGGAGTATTTTCAGCTGTGCCACTCTCCCACAGGCAGAGCATGCCCCTCCTTCTCATATTCCTGATGCATTTACAGCAGTTAGGATTATCTAAGTATTGGCTGCCCTTTGTGACTTCTCAAGCCTCATCATTTTCCTGTGATCCACACATGTCTCTGCATCTTTATGTGGATTGAAAGTTATGTTACTGAAAAAAAACCAACCAAAACCAAACCAAACACAACCTACCACCCAACCAACAACAGTCCTGTATCTGCCTCAGGGATGCATACTTGAGTCCTTCTGTCATGGCCCTGTCAGAGTTTACATGCAGTTCAGTCTAGCATGTGGCCAGCTTCATCCTGTCTGGACTGAATTCTTCAGTACATGCAGCAAGGAGTTCATCTTGCTATTTTAACTTGTAGTGTATCACATGAAAATGATCCTGTGTCTCTGCTCACTGATGTAATAGGACATGAATGCAGCTACCACTCTTTGGGTTGTGCACGGTGTGAGGAAAGCTCTCTGCTGCAACCTGGGTGACACTGAATGTGGTCTGAGAAGAACAACTTCTCCCAGACATGGGTGAGGTTTGAGTCCAATACTGCCAGGGTCCAATACTGCAAGGAAGTTGCCTAACAACAATATGTGCTTACAGGGTTAGGGGTAGGGCCATTGTCTGGGGGTAGAACGAAAAGGATGCAGGTCTCTCAGGCAGCCCTGGAGAGCATCCTAGAGACCAGGCTGTCTGATGTGGAAGTGGGACAATCTCAACCCTGTTTTTTTTTTTAATCTTTCACTTTGCATAAAATAATCCATTCTTTGGGCCAGCAACAGCTATAATGTATTAGGGGTTATGAGTCCCCAGAGCTGGTGGATGAAGTGTCCAGTATCTGCTTCAATAAATGTGTATGCACTTTATGATGCTAGAACTTCTTCAGCAGCAGACACTAGGTGAGCCCTATCCCTCCACGTCATGCAGTTTGCACTCTCCATAGTGGTGGAAGACTTGAATCTGGGGGAATCCAAACCAGATCTCCAGTGCCTGATTTTAGACCTGTACTAATGAGTAAAGAAAAGCCTGTTTTCTCATTCTGATGCCAACATCATGGCCCAGCTTTCTTCCATGAGGGTAATGTCTCTTCCCTTCCAAATAAAGAGACTGCTCTTTGTGCTGGGCCAAAAGTACCCTAGAGACTGTGCTAAGAGTCCTGCAGGATGGACAAGGGGTGTGTGAAGCTCTAGGGCCATGGCCCAGCCCTCTCCTTGCTCACCTCACTGATGCAGGTACTGCCTTGGCCACCCACTGCTCCTCTGTGAATCTTTCATTCTTAAGAAAGGAAGGACCAGATGTAGGTGTCTAATTCTGACTGAAGGGAAGCAATATCCTCTTGCAGAGGCAGTAAAATCTTTGCTTCTTTTCTTAGCCTTGGTGGATAATTTGGGCAGTTCTGTATCTTCTGTAAATCTCTTTTTAATGGCCTCTCTCACCATTTTTTTTTTTTGTGTTTGAATCACAACCTGGGGTGGTGAACTGTAAAATCTGAGACTTGCTACAAAGATCATGGGCTGTCCCTAGATGAATCCCAGTTGTGAATCAAAGGCTCTGGTGTTTTACATTTGCTGTGAAATGCTGGACTCTGTGCACTTTCCACAGGAGGCAGATGGAATATAAACATGGGGATGTCTGACTGCCAGCAGCCACCCTCAGCCCCAGCTGGGGATAACAGCTTCTCCCTTGCATCCTTTCTGGCAGTCCAAGAGTCAGAACAGACATTTTTTTTTTCTCCTGCTCACCAGTCCTGGTGGTCCAGAGCAGAGACCTCACTGCTTTCCCCTTCATTTCACATGCTATATGAACTTACTCAGTGGGATCCATCACCACGCTCTCCATTGTCAAGTGACAGGTTGCTGGCAGTGGTATGTACACTTGATGCATAACAGCACCCCTGCACTCCTTCTCCCCTTCCTATCTGCCTTTAACAGATCATGTGTTAAGATTGGAGTTATGAGAGCAATTCCAGCAGGCCAGAGCTAAGCTCCTGAGTTCACAGCCCCCATCATTCTGCATGATTTCTAGCTCCTCTGAGTGGCTTCTCACACTTGTAGCAAGTGTTTTAAGAGCTCCTTGCTTTGCTTATGGCATCAATCCATATCATCTCTCTCTGAGCAGGACCATATTTGCATTTGGACTTCATCTAAGAAGAAGCTGAAAGCCTTTGCAAGGCATGGAATGCCCTCAGTTTCTCCTGAGGCCTGTCATGCCCCTTCCTTCCCTTTTTACATGGGAAGGGGCCAAATAACACTGTCCTTGGCTCTTTTACTGTTGTCATTTGAGGATCTGCTAGAGCTGGGACTCTCCATCTAACTGGACTCAAGGAGAAGACAGCCTCCCCAGGGGTCTGTGTGCCCTGTCCAGATTCGGGCTAGAGCCTACCCTGTCTACACCCTTTGGACAGCCCTGTGAGCATGACAGAGCAGCAGAAAGCAGCCCCAGGTAGAGACCTGTGCTGGTTTGGGCTGAGATAGTGTTAGTTTTCTTTACAGTGACTACTGTAGGGCTATGTTTTGGATTTGTGCTGAAAACAGTGTTGATAATGCAGGGAGGCTTTTGTTATTGCTGAGCAGCACTTAACACAGAGTCAGGGACTCTTCTGATTTCCACACCACGCCCTCAGCAAGTGGGCTGGGGGTGCACCAGGAGTTGAGAGGGGACCAGGGATAGTCCATACCATATGATGACATGCTCAGCATATAAATCTGGGGCAAGAAGAACGAAGGAGGTGGAGGAACATTCAGAGTGGTGGCATTTATCTTCCCAAGCCACCATTATGCGTGATGGAACCCAGCTTTCCTGGAGGTGGCTGGACACCTGCCTGCCCAAGGGAAGTAGGGAATGAATTCCTTGTTTTGCTTTGCTTGTGTGCACGGCTGTTGCTTTACCTGTTAAATTATTGTCTTCATCTCAACTGGTGAGTTTTCCCACTTTTACCCTTCTGATCCTCTCCCCCAACCCACTGTGGGGGAATGAGCAAGCGGCTGTGTGGGGCTTATTTCCTGGATGGGGTTAAACCACAGCAAGACTCCACCAGCACTTTGGGGCAGGCCTAGCCTAGCTCACAAGTCCAGCAGGGTCAGCAAGACAGCTAGCAGCAGCAAGGTGTGAATTCAGGACAGAGGAGAGCAGAGGCACTGTGATGGCACAGCTCTTCCCCTGGGGACAAGCCAAGCAGGGAACACCATCCCCCTTTGAAGGTGGTTACCACTGCCAGTCAGCAAATATACAGGGGTGAACCTGGCATCTGTTCCTGCCTGTGTAAAAGACAATCTCCAACACGTGCTGTCACCCTGTCTCTGCTCCACCAAGAACAGTGATTAAAATGAAACACGTTTGAATGCTTCATTAGGTCAGAGTCCAAATCCATTTGAACGGTGCTAGGAAGGGACATACAATTTAAGCAAGACAAGCTGGAGGTGTGGATGATTGGTTATTTGTTTTCAGGAGCTGGTCTCATGAGCAGTGTAGCTCCTGTGCTGACCATGCTGCTGACCACAAAGGACTGTGCACAATCTTTCACCACTGTCTGCAGGGAGTTCCACCAGCCATGGCATGGTGCAGGGTCCTGATGATGGGTGCCAGTGACACCATCACAGGGCTCCCATTAGCCTGGGAGCTGGTCACTCACATCACTGTGACCAAGCTAGTTTACAGGAGAGTTGAAGTATTAACCCATCTGTATTGTGTCCCAGTTGAGGGCTGGTGGCCAGGCCAAAGCATTTGGACCTCATGGGCTCTGCTTCTTGATCTGGAAATGGTACAGAAAGTGCTTCTGTTCCAAAAGAAACCAAGCCACATCCTCTTCATTTTAGCGGGTTTGCAGAGCATGATTTAAGCCCCTTTGGCTAAACTTGTGGTTGCTGAATTGCAACTTCTTGTTTGTTTTGGGACCATGCCTGGGAACACTGCGTAGGAATCACAGAACTGCTCTGCTAGGTACTGTAGAAATACAGAACAAGATAGAGACCTGGGTACATCTAACTTCCAAAATGTTAGGCTGGTTCAACTGAGTGATGGAAGCACAGCACTGGTTGCTTTAACTCTTGCACTGACACCTCTCTGGGCTGCACCATGCCCTGAAATCACTTCAGTTCTCACTGTAGGAGCACAGGTTACGTAGATCAGCCTGCCCTGGTGGTGCTGGTATGCAACGAGCATACCAGTCATGGCCAGAGAGGTGGTCATGCTCTTGCTCTTATTTCTAAACAAATTTTCTGTCTGTTGGAGGAGGTGGGGGCGGATAAGGGTGCATTTGAAATCATCTTGGGGGCTGGGAAGAACAGAGAGGAGGAGAGGCCATCTTCCTGTGACAGGTACCACACTGTTACAGCCCGTGCAGGTGGTGTGAGGGCAGGATGAAGAGCTGGGCCACCACTTGCAGTTTCCCCCCCATTACTTGAGTACCAAAAATGCCAGGGACACCAGCCAGGGAGCTTCATACCACCCTGACCTGCTGCTGCTCAGGGAACCATTGCAGTTGTAACTGCAGTGTTTTGCTTTTAGCACAGAGAATATTTGCAGAATATTTACAGAAAAAGCAGCTGGATCACATTCTAGATTTTTGTTTTTTCTTTTGTGATTTGAAAATGTCCCATGCTCACTGCCTACGGTGAGTGCAGAGCTGCTGGTGGCACAGAACACACTGGTGCAGCTGGAGGCTGCTGCTCTGTGCGGGTTGAGAGAATTCGGAGCACAGCAGCTTCTGGGGACCTCTCCCAGTGAGTGGCCAGGTCTGGGCTGCTCTCCAATAGCCATGTGTGTGACTGCTTGGGCTGGGAAAAACAACTGTGGGACAGCCCATGTCCTTGTGGAAGCAGACACCTGGCTTAAGGAGAGAAGGGACCGTGCAGATCCCAGCTCTTCTCTTAGGGTTGCATTTCCTGCCTGGATCCTGAGGACCTGGCTCTGAGCAAGCAGCTTTTTCTTTGTGGGCATGCTCTTGACTCTTTTCTTTGAAATTCATAGAATCACAGAATGTTTTGGGTTATAAGGGACCTTTAAAGATCATCTAGTCCAACCACCTGGCATGGGCAGTGAGACCTGTCACTAGACTGGTTTGCTCAAAGCCCCATGCAACCTGGCCTTGAACAATTCCATTGATGGAGAATACACAACTTCTCTGGGCAACCTGTTCCACTGTCTCACCAGCCTCTTTAATTAAATTAAAGCTTAAGGACAGGAAAGAAAAATACTTAAAT
>NW_008615550.1:19480-25843 GCF_000691845.1 Merops nubicus
TTCCTGCTTGCAAAGCAAGGAGCCCTTCAAACATCCTCACCAGGGCTGCCTCTGCAGGGTACCTGGCTTTCCGAGTGGTGGGACAGCTCTTGAGGCTCAGGATTTCTTCCCTGCTGAGTAACAGCAAAGAAACAGCCAGTGCCATGGGGGTGGAGTGTTCTGTCTGGCTGCAGGTACTTCCTCAGCAGGCTGTGGGCTGGTGGAGCCGATTTTCCTCAGTGGGGCTCAGGCAGCCCCCAGCAGCCTGGAGGAATGACTGGAATTCATCAGGCTGTGCTGGCAGCCCCTGTGGGTCCTGCTGACAAGAAATGCCCATGCTTTATCTGCTGGGCGGTTTTGAACAACTGGTAGGAAATCAGGCAGAATAAATAGTGCTACTTGACCTCTACCCTTTCCCCTTTTGTCCAGGGAAGTTCAAGGAATTCCAGGGGCTGGGAGCCAAACATCTGTGCTTCCCCTTGGGAGGTGCCAAACGCTGTGTTCCCCCTGCATGAATCAGGCAAGGTATATTTAGAAAATGAGATTCAGAAACCACGGAGGAGTGGGTGAGTGCATCTGAGCTGCTGCTCTCCTGGTAGGGAGTTTGCATAAGCTTGGGTGCGTATTTATATCTTGGTCCACGTGCACTGGATCCTGCATGCATAAACGTGGACTGATAGGCACTCTGTTTGGTAAGTCTAGGCTTGTTTTGTTGATGGCAATAACTTTGTAAAAGGAGGATTTGAGGACTGTGGGCCTGGTTTCCAAGGTGAAATGTAGGCACCCTGTGCCATGTGGGACACCCTAGGGAAACCAGAGTGTCTGCTGCGGTTAGGAGGTGGGCAGAGTCTGCAGCAGTAAGGCAGCAAAGGCCAAAGGGCATCTTAAATAGCACTGGACATCACTGGTTGGGCAACTGAACTGATGCTTTAAACTAATGCCACTTTTAAAGAGAGCAGCTGGGAGACCAGCAGGCTCTAGGGCTCCACGCTTCTGCACGCAGAAACTTCACAGCACACATCGTTGGATCTTCTGAGAGGTCCCCAGGGGTGGACTCAGAGCCTCCTGTGGCCTGAAAATGACTAACCTGTCTCGTCTGTTCAAGCAGGGGACTTTCCTACTGTCTTGCTTCTCGTGGAGACAGCAGATCCAACCTTCCAGCAGCCCTTAGGGGACTGCAGTGGGTAATCTGGGTGGGTCAGGTCTTTTCCAATGAAAGCAACAAAGGGGGAATGTGGCCCATACCTAGAGCCTTGGCTCTGGTTGTGCTGCCCTACTAGCTTGAACAGAGCACTTCCAGCATCAGTGCTCAAAGCAGGGCCACAAGAAGACTGTTTTTTTCAGTAGCACTTTGTGTTCTCCCTCTCAGCCATGTGAAATCATTGTGTGTCACAAGGGCCTCTTCTCTCACCACTGACAGCAACACCTAAGCTGTACACCAGCGTGCAGTTTGTGGTTGGAAACATTTAGTTATTACCCCCTTTCCCAAGATGGGAAGCCCTATGCAGTCTTCAGCCAGCTCTACAGGAAAAGGTCTTAAGTGCATCAACTGCTAAGAACACAAGTCATGTTTTCATCTTAGGACCTTGTTTTCCCAGCCAGCAAAGATGTGAGAGCTTGGAGATGGTGGCACAGCTGGCACCAGAAACAATGCAGCATGTCTTCCTCCTGAGAGGCTGAAGGCCAGAGAAAAACAGGAAAGTCCAGAAAGAGGCCATGGAGCAATGAAATGTGAAAGTCCCAAAATGTGGCTTGCTCCTCATGGTATTGCAGGTACTGAGACCAAGCACCTGGAGTCAGATGCCTCTTGGGTGTGCAGCTTGGGCATTGCTTGATGGCTGGAGAAAGGAGAAGTTTGGGCCTGAATAAAAGCTTCAGAGAAATTCTACCTTATCATGCTGTTTCCCAGGCTGCAAAAATGGGAGATCTCCCAGTTTTGTTATGGGCCAAGTTTAGTAATGTCTGAGAGGAGCTACTAGGAGAAATGCTTCATGGACACTGGCAAGTGAAAACTAATAAAATAACAAAAAAGTTAGCTACAGTAATTCACTGTTTAGACATACTCAGTTTGTCCCTCTGCCCTTTGGAGAGCAAATGGGAAATAGAGTACTTCAGGTCTCCTGATAGCTTAATGGGAACAGTTTGTGTTCAGGATATTGCCAAATTCCAGCGGAATTTCTCCTGAGGAGCTGAGCAACTCCTCATGACAACCCAGATCCTTACCAATTTGTCTTGTGTCCACTCTGCGTGCGTTTTGGATGCTGAGGATACACGTGGGGTGACTGTAAGGTGGTTGTTACAGCCCCTTCCCTGAGCTGTTTCACCAGGACACTCAGGATATACGATACCACTAGAACAGCTCGTTACCAAGTTGCTTGTGCTGATCCATGGCCAGCAGGTTTAGCAACACTTCCCTCTGCACTCCCCCTTTGCCATAACTCTGGAATCTCGAGTGTACTTTTGCAAGCGTAAAGAAGAGCTGTGTGTCTCTGCAGCAGATTATAATATTTTGATATTTCCCAGATCGCTTGTGCTCTCGTGCTTTAACGCTGCCCAGAGACTTTGAGAAGAACGTTCATCACACATATGCCCTAATGTATGTTCTGTGCTTGTGCTATTTGTAGCTGTGCAAAGTTGCCCATTTCTGCCTGTGTTGTTTAAAAAAAAAAAAAATTCTTGAGTGATGGCATTTTTAGTGTATTTTTCTTCAGTTCTGAACACGGAACATATTTGTGATCACTGTCATTATTGCTGCCAGTTGTCTTATTAAGCTTACAGAGTGCACTCAGATTTAAAGGTAGAATTCTAATTACAGCACAGAGCTGGGAAAAAGGACAGCATTTGGAGGTAGAAAGCACTTACACGAACACCAGTATGCTTCCAAGAGAAGAGACGGTGCATATTGCAGTCATTTCCACTCCAGAAATTATGCTGTTTTATTTTTACATTCTTGTATCAGAGTATCCCTCTCTGAAGCTTGGGAAAGGATGCATGACATCTTGTGCCATGCTCGTGTGGGACCACAATGGCTATTCATTGCAGGGAAGTGTTTGGGGGGGTCATCCAGCTCCCCTCTGATGGCCACAATGAATCAAGCTGCATGCAGCCATCAGATAATCCCAGGGAAGAATTTAAAACAGGCTTATCTCCAAAACACAGGGAGAAAATAGGTGTATGTGAGTGTCGTTGTAAGCGGTTTGCTGGAGTGACAGAAGTGTGCAAACTCTTCATGATGTTGTGTAACATTGTTCTGCACATGTTGTTCTCCTCCTGCTTCTGCAAATCAACCATTTAATGTAATCATAGCTGCTACTGGCAAAAGGCACTGATAGTACCAGCTAGCTTCTGAAGAAAACTGCTGCTGAGGCAGGAGTGCTTTCAGCTCAGAGACATTTAGAAAGAGGTGGAGAAGCCATGAATCTTTCAGCTTCATGCAGTCCAGTGATAAATGATCTTATTGTCCCCTTAATGATGTTTGCTTCTACATTATAAATAACAATCTGGAGTGGCCAAAACCTAGGCTTCTTTCCCATGCCTTTGTAAGGAACTGTGTTATCACTGTCTCTGGCCACATTTAGTCCAGACTGGGAATCCCAGAGACTGAATCCAGAGCATCATTTACAGGGTTATGAAAACTAGACTCACATAGGTGCCCATTTACATGCAAGACTCCTTAGGACAGGTACTCAACTGATGTCAGAACTCAGATCCAACCAGAAGATGTGTATATATGTCTATGTATGTATTCATTATTATGTACATAGATCTGACTACTCTCTGTAAAGAACTTCTAGCAAAGTTGTTGCTTGGGTTGGCTATTACCTGCTGCTGTGTGCAAGTGGGACAGAGCATGACTGGCTGGGTTTAGGTGGTGTTCAAGGGAATTTAACTTGGATGTTGGAGCTGTGTGTCTCAGCTGACTCCACAGGGAGCTGTGGGCTGGCAGTCCTGGGCAGCAGATGCTTTCAGCTCTCTTGAATTTACTGCTTGATGCCTCTGGCTCCCTCCTGCAATAGTATCAGTGGCAACATGAGCGTTTGGTTTAGAGTTTGGCACAAAACCTGAGCAAAATCTTCGGATTCCTGAAATCACAACAAACTAACCCCTGTCTCCACGCTTTCTCTTGTAGAAGGAGAGTTCTGGACCTTTTCCTGGCACAAGCATTCTCTCCCCACAGCTGAGCTGTGCTGAAGGATTTACTGTCTCCCCTCCCAGTGGGAAGCAGTGGCTATCCTTTGCCCATCCTCACTGTACCTTACACTGGCAGTAGGCCAGTCAGGAGTATGGCAGAGGTATGAAGCTTGAACAGGAGGGTGTGATTCACATTAGGAGCCTACAAAGGGGAAACTGCTGTCTGACTTGCATGCTAGCTCTTGTAGTTTTGTAAAACCATCTTCAAAACCAAAATGCAGCGGAAATGTATTTGTGAATTTCTAAAATTTTTCTAAAAAAAAGGAAAGAGGAAGTATTATTCTGGAAATGTATTTCTGAATTTCTAATTTTTTTCTAAAAAAAAAAAGGAAAGAGGAAGTATTATTCAAATTTTTCATCCAGAGTTTGCTCTTCAGTGACAAATCATGATAAATTAAGTTACAGAAAGCAGCGTTTTCATGGTGCCATGCCTATGGCCACTCAGAGGAGAGAAGAGGTTGCAGCTGAATGCACAAGGACTCGAGACTTGGGACTTCTTGTGCTGGGTGCTATACAAACACAGAGCAAAACCAGAGCTCTGCTTTAGAAACAGGAAAACGGCAGAAGGAAGAATGGATTCCTCTCATCCTTGAGCATGTGGTCACAGAAAGCACAGCACAGGGACTGCTGGTTCAAAAGTGTACCCAGCACCTGAGTTAGCTCTTGCCAGAGGAAGGATGCTGTGGTTGTGAGATGTTTAGTCTGACTGCCCTGATGTTTTAGGTTTATTTTCAGCATCACACAGCAAGTCTAAGGCAGCAACCAACCAGAGGTATTTTCAGTCTCAGCACAGGGCACTCACCAGAAGACATGGTAAGCATGTGTTATGATGATGGGATGTTTCTTACTGAACAGTTTATCAAGAGACTTTAGAAACTTTAGGAATTTCTAAAGCATATTTAGAACATGATCATGGACTGAGGAAATAATTCAGGTTGGAAGGGACCTCTGAAGAGCTGATGGTCCAGCCTCCCAGTCTTTTCCTAAAGCAGTGCTGAAAGAAAGCCTTAAGGATCAGGGGCTAAGCCTGGAGTGTCCCCTCACACCCCGCTGCTGCAGGGGCCTCCCTTCCACCAGTTCAAATTGTCTTTTCCCCGTGGCTTTAAATCTACCAGTATCTGGCCTTTTATTAGCACCACTTCTGTCTAATCTGATCGTACAGCACTTGAAAAGGCTTGACTCACCCTGCTCAGGCTTTTTCTGGACTTATGGTTTCATCTTTCCTAAGAGCAGGTGGCTTTTGTTGTTGCTGTCCCCAGGCTGGGTCAGGGAGCGTGGTGTGGACACACCAGGCTCAGGGCTGAGCCTCAGCCTGTGCAACACCATGTGCCCAGGGCAAAGGGTGCTCAGAAACCCTGGCAGGCACTTCGGTGGCTGAGCAAGCCAAGCAGCCTGCTGACACCCTGCAGGAGTGCCCCCTGCTTTGTGGGGTTGGCACAAGGATAACTGGAGCTGACAAGCTGAGATCCCGACCTCGGGGGCATTTCTGCCATCCCTTTGGGCTTGAGCAACAGCTAGTTCTGGATGAAGCAGGAACGAGCTCTCCTCCTTGCTGCTTTGCTGTTCAGTGCCTGTGCTGGTGGGTTTCCTGTTCTGGTTTCTGAACAGCAGTGAGCTGACAGCCTCACTTTTATCCCAAAAACCAGCCTGATGCAGACAGCACCCTGGCAAGTGTCTCCATGCCCTTCTCCCCTTCCCCAGCACCCTGTCACCAGGGGCTCTGCATTTTCATGCTTTTCCTGTGGGGTCTGCTTGACAAGTGCCAGCTATGGCAGTTACCTTATTGCTGTGATTACCTGGAGAAGGGTGGTTTTAACACCTAACTGCTCGTGCTTTACTTACTCAAAATGCTTTCTGTAAATGCCTCATACTGGGCTTGACTCTGAAGGAATTTTTATTTGAGAAACTTTTCATTTTTCCAAGCTTTCACTCTTTATTATGCCTCATACCCCAAATTATGGCTCCAAAAGAGCAGAGAGGAGACTCTGTGGTAGTCCATGCAGTTTGGACTGGGATCTAAGAAGGCTGATTGCCCCTTCCCAGCCCTGGGAGAACCCATGGTGGGACATTAAGGTCTTTCCAAGGGAGCCTGCAGAACTGCCAGCTCCCAGACATCCCAGAGGGTAAACCACAGCATGGGATTAGTAAAAGCAGTATAAATCTGGCATAAATCAAAGTGCTTTGACACTCTTT
>NW_008615550.1:25874-34134 GCF_000691845.1 Merops nubicus
CACCATGTTCAAGTGAATCAGTGAAATTAAAGCAGCACAAGAGAGGTCAATTTGGTATTCATGCACATGTCACTGACAGCAGAAGCTGCTCATTGAATACTAAAAACCAAAACACAATGGAATTTACAATTTTCCTGAAATATTTAAGTCTCGGGTGAATAGCTCTCTTTAGATCATTCAGATACTCTTTTGCTATAGCACCATATGCATTTAAAAAATGAGACTGTTTTTGTATGTGAGCATCTGTATTGAGTGAAGGATGCATGTAACTACATATTGGAGCAAGTACACGTAAGAAGTCTGGTGGAAATCCTGTAGAGGAAGTTTTCAGCAGTTAAAAATGTGACTGGAATAGTAACACTAAGCAAAAGCAAATTTATACTCACCATTGGTCTTCAGGGGCTTCATTTTTTAAACTTCCTGCTGCTGAGGAACAAACATCAAACAAAACACCCTAATGAAGGAAACCTTGTTTTCTTGGATGCTCAGTGAAAAATAGGAAGTTTGGTTCATTTTGTCTTACTTTGCAACATGCAGTAAAAGACACTGGCCTGCATGCTCCCCTGATCTGTGCATAGCTGATGTAAAAGGTATCACTTAAGAAGGGAATGACAATACTGGTGTCATTAATCACTTTTCCTATTAGGACAAAGTAAGAAGGATAGGTATAAAAGAAGTGAAAAATTCATAGATGTATTTACTAGTGAAGACCCTGACCTGCAGCATGTCACATTCAAGTGATAAACCTGAAGGGTTTAACTTTGCCTCTGCATGCTAACGTAACGTTTTAGAGCAAGAAAGCAGAGGCACACAGAGGTGAGGACTCAGGCAGAAGTAGCTTCTGGCTTCTTATGCAGTCACAGAGGGCAGACCTCCGAGCCCAGCAGTGCATCTGGTGAACTCCATCCTCTGTACAGGTCTGGGCCAGGCAGGACAAAGGGGGCTCTCAAATGAGCACCATAGCAGTCATGATGGCAAAAGCCACAGCATCCTAAATCTCTCTGAAGCAGGGCTGCCTGTGTTGGCCTGGGCAACTCCTGCAGGGAGCCAGGTCAGCCAGCTGAGCAGCCTGAAGATTAATCACCTCTTTGTGCTGGCTGCATTTGCAGCCTGGCAGTTGGCTGACCTAGCAGTCACAGGAGAGTGGTTATCAGCCCCAAGATGCCAGCGTGGTGTGGGAAGGATTGGTCCCTCTGTGTCCCTCCCCAGGGATCACCCCCTCCTACTGCTGCACACAGCTTTAACCCCAGGGACACCCTTCATCCTGCCCTCTGGGAGGGGGCACGGAGCCACGCTTTGGCAGCTCCTGTGGCACAGAGGCAGCTCCTGGCAAGGCTGGCACAAACTGCTGGCTCAGCCTGGGCTGCTGCTCACTGCTCCTCAGTAGCCCAGTTCCCATCACTCTGGGGAGACAAGCGTCTCACAAGGGCTTTGAGCTGCTGGGTGGCAGAGCTGGTTTAACTGGCCACATCTTCACTGGAGCTCAGGGCCCATTTGGTGGCAATAACCAAAAAGTGCAGTGCCAGGAGTTTCTCATGCACCATGCTCATTAAGTGACTTGTTAGTGAGCTGGTTAGGGGACTTGAATGGGTCAGATGAAATACTTTATCCAACTCATAGGCCTGACTGCTGAAGGAGTGCAGGGAGGCAGGGCTTGCAGCAAAAAAATAATATGAGCCATTCGTAGCCTTGGCTTATTTCTCCTTTGACTTTGTAGCTGCTGTTGCAGTCAGACTTTGCGTTCCTGACTTGCTGAAGCAGAAGGCATGGCAGGCTCAGCACATAAACACGGCGCTTCCTCCAGAAGGTTTTGTTTAGAGAGGTACTAATAATAAATAAAAAGGTTACTTGGTCATGAAGATGTTTTCAAAGATTGGGGCTGGACAGCCTGAAAACCTTTTGTCTGTTTCAAAAGCCAAATTGGGGTTGCTGCATGGAGGAAAACAGAGTTCAAAGTGTGAGGTCCTATTTGAGTTTCAGGGCTTATTCTTATCTCTGCACTGGACAAATCACAGCAGTAAACCCTCTAGATCTGGGGGACAGGCAAGGGCTGGAGGCTGGTGTCAGGCATGACAGCGAGATGGGGCAGCCCTAGGGCTCAGCCTTTCCCCACAGCAGGTCTGCAGTGCTGGGGTGCCCAGGGAGCAGGACACCCTGAGTCCCCACTCATCTTTGGCTGTTGAAGTTCCTCAGCCCACAGCACCTCTTTCACAGCATGGCAAACCTGGCCCTGACCACTCCTGGTTTGCAGTGGGGTGTTGAGGCTCGCTAGACATCTGTGTGCAGCGATGCTGTGTGCTGTGGAACCTGCTGCAGGGGAGGGGGGCGGAGAGACACAGCTACAGAAAGGCCCAGCATTATTTCTGCCCTGTACCCAAGGGTCCCATTTGTTCATACAAGTATTCTTAGCAGAATAAAATGCTTTTTAATGATTTTTTTTTTTTTTTACTAGCAGCCACTCTGCTCCAATTATCTGTTCTATCCTATCTCTCGAAGCCAGGCTCCAAGGTGCACCAGTGAAAACCTGACAGCTGGAATGCAAAGCCTCAGCTGAGACTGAAAGCTTTTACAACATCACATTCTGCCCATTTATATTGTCTGGGCTATCAGCAACAGAAAGCAAAAAAGAGATTTCCTAATCTCACCAGAGACAACACCTTGCTGCCCCACCTTTGAGAACTCTCCAGTCCACAGCAAAAGCTTCATCCATCCCAATTAGCAAAGAGCCCAGGCAGGCATGCTCACAGCTTGCTCCTGATCTGCATTTCCCACGTTCCTGAGTTTTGGGGTGTAACTCACTGAGAAATTATTTTGCATTAGAAGAAAGTATCCCAGGCAATCAAAAAGTTTTGCAAAGCCATGTTGATTTAGCCTGAAATTTTACTTCAAAAGAGAATGTTTCCCATCATGTAGATGTGTCCAGTTTCAACATAATTTAAACACAAAACATTTATGTTTATTTCTTATTGTTAGTTTGAAGTGGGTTTTTTGATTTGTTTTTCACAGCACTGTTCAATATCACAGTTTAAAATTAAAAAAAATTAAAATTTATCAAAACGAGTTTTGAGAATTATTAATTTAGTGAAGACACATGAAATTGCAGAATTGGTGAGAAAGGAAATTCAAATTCCCATGCCCCTTGCAACACAGAATTTTGATCCTGGATGAGTGTTTCTTTGAAGACCTGTTGGGCAGATGGGAGGGGAGAGAAAACCATGGTTGATTTTTTCCATGACAGAGATAGCATCTGAACAACAGCTCACTGCAGAGATGTGTTAGTGCAGCCTTCTGCTTAAAACCACAGAGAGGTTTTGAATTTCTTCTACTGGTTTTTGGACAGAGGGCAAAAAAATCTTGGTGTGTCTTGGATCATTTTTTCTTGAGAAATCTAGGTTGTTTCCTCATTCCCTTCAGAGCAATTCAGATTTTTCATTTCTCCACAGGCAAAAATAAACTCCAGGCTAAGGCTTACCTAGAAGATGGTTCTCTGAGGGAAAGTCTTCTCCTGCATTGTTGTGAACCTCTACTGCAGCAACACCATCAGCATATCAACACGGTGAAAGGTACTGCATGGAAAATTTAACTGTGCCAGGCTGTAGCATCCATATAAATGAGATCTTCTCCACTCCTTGGCCTCATTTGCACAGGCAAGGCAATTCTCTTTTCCTGTGTTTTAAACTCCATTCCTCAGATCAGCTCAGTGCCTTTGTGCCTGCTCGATGTAACAGATCAGGTTAGTGGTCAGGATTGAAACTCATCCCATCAAAAAAAAAAAAACCCCAAAACCTGAGCTAAACATAATTTTATCCAGATCAGCAAAGTCATTCCACAAATCTTTCAGTGTTGCTTGGCAGAAATGGTGAAGAGAGAGAGAGGAATGCAGGGATGGGATGGTGGATGAGCCAGGGTACTCCTTTTATTGGCAGGTCATCCACTGGGGTTAAGGTAGTCATAAGCTGCATCTTTGGAAGGGCACAGTTTGTGTTTGGAAAGTCTTCTGGGACCTCCAGTGTCAGGGTGTAAAAACTTCTTATATTGATGCCATCATCTGTGCATCTACAAATGCCATGAACATATCCAGGCTTTATGAGCACATCCCAGAGATGCTCCTCGGGGCCTGACCAACACAAAGAAGTGGTGTAGCCTGAGTGTGCAAAACTGCTTCCTATGGAGTCAGCTGCTCCTCAGCCAGGGTCATCTTCCATTTGTATCAGAAAAAGCCCCTGGTTTTTGTCGATGACTTTCAGTGAGCTCCACATTTGGCCTGTATAATTCATCAGCTGGTTCTCTGCTGACCTTGCCCTGCCTGACAGGGGATGTGTGCGGCTCCCGTTGCTGTTTGATGGCACCAGGAGGATTGCTGCTGTTTCTTTCCTCCCAGCCTGATGTGCTTCCCACCAGAGGCAGAGGACAGCACTTCTGCAGGCTGGGCTGGGTGCAGCCACGAGCAGCTGTTCAAAGTCTGTGCAGAGACAAAAATCCCCAGCTGTAGCTGTCTGTCCAAATAAATGTTTAGAGGCCAAGGCAATGCAACATGAGAAACACGTTCTTAGAGGGCATGGATTCAAAGGCAGTGGCATGTAGAGGGAGTAGAAGAGACCAGCCCCATGGCTGTTCACATGGGACCCAGCAGCAGGAAAAGTGCTGAGCTATATCCGTATAGCAGGACGCAGCAAATGACCCCAACCTGATTTTACAAGTGAAATGAAACTTGTATGGAAAATGCTGTATTAAAAACATAATAATGCTCCTGGGTGAAAATTGGAGGCTTAGCATTCAGCTGGGTCTTGTGAACCACCTGCGGAGCTGGGAAATGGGGCTCAAAGCTGTCTTCCTCATCTCCTCCCCCAGTCCTAAGGCTACTGAGTGCTAAAATAGCACTTGGTGCAGTTTAGAAGGTCTTTTAATTCTCTGAACTGGGTACTGACTCCACCTCTGAAGGCTTCCTCCCAGTCAGGAATGAACCAGAGCCCTGTGGTCTCTGCTTGTCCCACTGTGGTGCAGGAAGCAGAAGAGACGAGGGAAAAGCAGCTGTGGGGGGCTTATCACAGAACTGGAGCCTCATCCTGGGTGCCCTGTTTGCCATGGAAAGCTTCAGTGATCAACTTCAGGCAGCTCTAGGCCTGCTGGAGGGGTGGGAAGGGACAGGGCTTCACTTCTCGACTGGACCAGAGCAGGGGATCCAAGTGTCTGAGTGTGGACATCTGTGGAGCTGATGCCTGCATCTGAGCCAGCTGTCTGGGGCTCCCAGTAACATCAACAAAGAGAAACAGATTGTCTGAGGATGTGATTCATCCGTGATGCTGTGGGAGCCTGAGTCAGGGCAGAGAAGCTGCTTCTGTTGCAGTCTAGAGGAATGACACCTACATCAAGGGCTCAGAGAGAACTCACAGACTTAAAAAAGTTTAGGTTTCTTGTTTATTTTGTTCATTTTCTGCTACAGAGTCAGTACACTGGGCTCATGACCAGCTGGAATACCTTCTCTAAGGTCATTCATAAGAGTCCTGAGGGTGTTGAGTGATGTGGCCTGGGAAAAGGCAGTGGCAAGGGGCAGGAGCCTCATGCACACCCTCAACCCTGACCTTGAAGCCCTTGCTGGGAAGCCTCCACTGCATGGTTCACAGTGAGAGGATGTTTCCTGACAAGTTGCTTTGGTTTCTAGGTGCAGCTGAACGATGGATATCAGGCTGTGTCAAAGAGTTACACTTGGCACGTGGGCTTTCAGTGGAGACAGAGGTCACAGCCCCATGGAAGTGCCATGCCTGGGGCAGAGTCTGGAAACACCACAGTGCTGCAGCTCCTGGGGGCTGGCGGAGCTGGGGCTGCACAGAACTAGCAGGCTGGGGCATAGGAAGGTGAGGCAATAGGTGCTGTGGCTCTACAGATCTTGAATCTACTGCAGCAGATTTGGGGGAGCTGAGGATGCAGATGTGACATTGCTGGGCTCTGCGATGGAGCTGCATGCGAGCTGTGGCTGCAGGAGCCAGCCAAGCTGGGCTGTGACCAGGAGGGGCTGGGGAAGCAGGAACTGCATGGGGCTGTGGTGTCAGCTGTGCTGCAGGCATGAGGGGGATTTGTAGAAAATGAAACATTTCTGAACGTGACTTCTGATAGCAGGATTTTTGGCCATGCTGCAATGAGGTCGTGGTGATTAAAATAGATAGGTGTAAGACTGTGGTTCTGCTCTGAGGGTCAGCACCTCAGTTTGGGCACCCATACCTTGTAGGGTAAGAGCTACATTGTCTGTTGTGCCTATGAGAGTGGTGTAGTGGTCCCTACTCAAAAATAAGAACAGATGGGGTAATAAAAGATTTGGAAGGTGGGTTTGGAGGAGGAGATGAGAATGAATCCTACTTTGCTCCTGAGGGAGTATGACACTGAAAGGGCTCCAGTCAGCCTTTTCACCCATTCAAAAGTGGAAATAAAGGATGGATATTCTTGTCAGGTCTATACAAGGTTATGATCTTGGTCTTGTCTTGGGCAAGGTTGGGGAATACCAACTGTTTTGACAACCTCTGCACCTTCTTCCAGGACAAGTCCTTCTCTGGACACAAGGTTATGATCTTGGTCTTGTCTTCTTGTCTTGGGCAAGGTTGAGGAATACCAACTGTTTTGACAACCTCTGCACCTTCTTCCAGGACAAGTCCTTCTCTGGGGACCTTATTCAAAGAAGGACTTTTGGCACATTGCACAAATTTTTGACAAATTGCACAGAAAGCTGCACAAATCTGCCTTTTGTGCAGCTTTCTGTGCTGTTTGTCATGACTTGTGGCCAGCAAAGCCCGAGGAAGCTGAGCTGAAAGGCAATACTTGAAAGCAGAGAGGAAGGATGCCATGCACCCAAGCTCTGAGATCCTCTTCAGAAAAGATGTCATGCACAAATACAGTAGGTTAGGTAAAGCATGAGGGGATAATGCAGGTGTGTGTAGGTTGGAATGCAAAGCCAGGGGCTGTTGTGATGAATTTATGACAAGACTAGAGGAGAGGCTGAGGAGATCTACCTATTATAGTTTAAAAAATGGTCCCATCAGAAAACTGTCATGAGTGCTCTATTGTGCAAATTTATGACATGCAGTGGGAGTGATCATGCCTTCTGTACGAGCTGGTTAGAAAAAAAATCATGGTTTCCATGAATAATGTGCACAAAAGTGCAACAGGAGGGTTTTTTTCCTCAAGAAAGTTGGTTGCCCACTTGGGGGAAAAAAGTTCCTTCATTAAGAGTGACTGAAAACTGACCTTTTTTGGGTTCAAAATGGGAATTCCAGTGGGTTCTTTAAAAATTAGTTTTCACTTCAAAATCTCATTTTTAAAGTAAACAAGGTTGGGTTTTTTGTTTTTTTTTTTTTTTTTTTTTTGTTTTTTTTTTTTTTCCCCAGAAAGAAGCTTAAGCTCTTGAAAACCATTTTTTTTCTGCTTGAAAATATTTTGTACTGAAATATGCCAGCTTGTCTCCTTAACCATTATTGCCACCTACCCACAGAAGTAGCTCCCATATGCTGTCAGATCATCTCAGTGGTATATGATTTAGTCATAAGAAATAAGAATTTCAGGGAGATGTGTGTTAAAAATTCTTCATTTTAGGTATAATGTGGATTTGAAGCTTTCTGGTAGGTACTTTCAGAGTATGGCCATGGCATATGCTGTAGCTAAGTGTCCTCAGTGACATCCGTGGAGGACCATGGCCAGAGCACTTGCCCTGTGGGGGGAGACTAAGGGACATGTTTGTTTTTTTCTTTTAAGTCTGGAAAAGAGATGTTTTGGGGAAACCTATATGACAGCCTGCCAGACTCTTCCAGAGGAGCCAGAACTAGGCTCTTTTTGGAGATGTGTGGCAGCAAGAAGAGAGACAGGAGTCATAAGACACTTCCAGAAAGTTCAAACATGATGCAGAGAAAAGTTTTCCACCATAAGGACAGTAAAGCACTAGTGTAGGTTGCCCAGAGAGGTTGTGCAGTCTGCTGGATCAGTCTGCATGCAGGTGAGAGACAGTCATTTCCAACCAAGGAGTTATTGACTGAGAAGAAGCTAAGTTGCATGTTCTGCATTAATGAATTTTTAGGAAAGAAGCATCAAAAGGCAGTGGTGAGAGTCCCACACAAATGCCAGTGGATTTGGATTTGGACATCTCCCTGTAGCATTATGTCCCACTAGGCAGGAAAAGGAGTTGTACATCTGCCAGCAAGATAAATATCTCTACAAATGAAAAAAAATGGATAAAATTTAAGCACTGAAACTACTGAAACTTCATTTTGGGGGGACA
>NW_008615550.1:34165-61645 GCF_000691845.1 Merops nubicus
CCCAAAATGCCTCATACCTCTGTCTTCCCCTCTTCATCAGGTGACAAGATCAGATGGTGACTTCTTCTTACTTTGATTTAAAATAACCATTCTTCTCATGATAGGTAATTTCTGAATCTGTGGGCACACAGAGATAGAATATTAAGTTAGAGGAGAGTTTATCCCCGAGGAGTTTTATTGATGGTGGGACTTCACAAATCAGAAGCTAACTTTTAGCTCCTGAATAGATGTACTCCTCTAAATGTAGCATATTTTTTTTGTTAGCTGAAGCAGTGTGATACATATAGGATAATTTAGAATCACTGTACATTAACTTTTGCACAACAGTCCTTCTAAAACTAATGGCAATTATAGCTTGTCTTTTTCAAGCTTGGATTTTAAATATGAGAGGCACAGATGCTGACCACATTTTACAAAAGCCATCCTCCCCCATCCAACCATGTAGACATTTTTAAATTTTCACTTGTCCATGTTTTTTCTTAGCATGTCTTTGATTATCATTTAGTGACTGTTCAGTCAACTTAGATATTTCTTCAAATCCCCAAGCACAAAACTGGGAAACAATGAACAGATGTTTGTAGAAACCAGGCATTCTCACATCTGTTTATTGTCTGCTCTAAGGAATCACTTCCCCTACATTTTGAGATGCAGAATGGAAAACTCTACAAGATTTCAAAGGATCTCTTGATAACCAAGGAATGGGTAGTAATAAATTGTCTTGCTTTTCTTCTAGAGCCCACAAGGACAGATGTCCAAGGAGCCCCTCGCATACCTTTCTTCAAGGTTGAAAGTACTCCTTCACTTTAGAGGTACCTGGCATTTAAGGCTGCTGGCTAGTAACAGGGTCAGGGAGTGACTGCTATAATATTAGACTCCCCAAAATGTATAAATCTGCAGGTTAGACTATGGAAAATTGGCTGTCATGCTTCAGAGCACCCCCTGGTTCTCAGGAGAGCAGGCAAGAAT
This sequence comes from Merops nubicus, assembly GCF_000691845.1. Taxonomy (NCBI): domain Eukaryota; kingdom Metazoa; phylum Chordata; class Aves; order Coraciiformes; family Meropidae; genus Merops; species Merops nubicus. Next base: position 35,132 of record NW_008615550.1, read on the forward strand.
TTGTCCCTTCTCCTTTCTTTTTATTACAATTATAGGCACTAAGTTAGGACTTAAAGGAGTTGGACTTTTTCTTAGTGCCTGTTTTAGATTTAATTGACTAATGCCCAGACTGGAGCTACTGACCCTTCTGATTTTCATTATCTGATGATGGTCATGCCGTGGCTGAGAGAGAGAACTGGCTGCAGGAAACAGCCTCAGCTTGGGTGACTGTTAGTGGATTCAGTTTAAGCTTCATGAAGGATAAACAAAAGTGTTTCATTTGCCAGGATTGTCAGTATTGAAAAGGATGGGTTTTGATAAATTAAGGAAGCTAACAGAGTCATCTGGACTGAGGAGGGTGGAAAAGATGGGTTTCTTTAAGGTGCAGCTACTAAAACTACCCAGAAATGGTATTCCAAAGAAAAAAATATGCAAGGAAAGGCAATGCTAGACTAAGTAGACAATTAATGAGGAGTAGGGGGGAAAAAAAAGACTGACAAATAGAGACAGCTGTGCCAGAGTTAGGGAAAAGGAGATGTAAAATGAGAACTGGTGAGTGGGGAGAGGAGTTAGACCTGGCAGGTATGAAGTAGCAAAATGTTCTTTGCCCATACGAATAGAACAAGAATGAAAGAGTTGAGGGCAAAGTACAGATGAAGGATACTCTAGATACAGCTCCCAGAATAAAGATCCTCATTTAAGCACCTTATGCAGGACTTAAGCAGAATTTAAACCCCAAAGCTAGCTGCCTGCTTTCTGTAATGACCTGGTTAAAGTTCAGGAGTGCTCCTTTGTTTGCTTGCTCCCCTGCTGCCTTCCCTGCATGCCCTCACTTGCAGGCAGCTGTGCAAATCACTGTTTAGGAAGGATTGCTGAGGTGCAGATTAGATGTGGTAGACAGGTTTGCTCGGGATGGCACTTGACAGCACAATAACAACAAAAACTCTTGCACCTCTATCCCTACAGTGGAAAACCAGGGGATGATGAGTGAGTAGAGGAGGCAGTGAAAGTACAGAGGAATTATCCGATAATACCAGAGTAGCCACACAGACTGCACATGAGGTCATGACCACAGAAACGAGGGTGGGGAGGGGAGAGCTGCTATTTAGACTGAGAGGAGCTGAGGTTTTAGCAAAATGCAGTACAGTCAGGACTGAGAGGTCTTCTTAAAGGTTGAGATAGATAGAAAAACCTCATTACTGTGATTGGCGTCAGGACCTAGAGGTCTTCTTAAAGGCTGAGCTAGAAAAACCTCATTACTGTGATTGGCTAAATCTGCCTGAATCTCTTGCTTCCCGATGTTATGGTATAAACCTCACTCTGTTATTGTTTCAGGAGACTTACTAAATAGCTTTCTGTTGTGATGTGCAGATAAAATGTCCTGCTTCCATTGCCCTTGCCAGTTCTATCCCCTTTTATTCTGGTAGTCAATGGTCTGGAGACAAATGAGCAGTTAGGGAGATCTGATTCCCAATGTTTAGTGTCATATTAAGATAGAGACAGTCAGGTAAATTGAGCCAGAGCCACTTGGACTGACACCACATCTGTTCTTTTGTCTCTAAGGGCTTGGACATATGTAGAGCTCATGCTCTCATTAGGGTTGATGTGTTGGAGAAAAAAGTGGTCACACAAGTAGGACTGAATTTGGATTGAGATTATCTGAAATCAGTTCTCATCTCAGTTAACTGAGATTTTGCTTGTCCCTGTCTAAATGAAAATAAAAAAACCCCAAACCTAACCAAAACAAAACAACAAAAAAATAAACCAACCCCCCCCAAACTCCAGGCTGTTCATTTGTTACTTATTATAAAGCATCCGGAGAGAGGAAATATGTAAAATATTTTGTGAGACAGCAAGACCTGCTAGGAAACTATATTATACTGCTCTCTGCTCAACAGGCTGGAAAGTCTTAATGTCTCCTGTCATGTTAAACTTCCTCTGTGCTTGACAAATAATTTCTGGATGCAAAACATTTTGTAGTGCCTTGGCCCTGTTCTCAGGAATGTGTGCTGAGGCAAGCTCCCCAACACATAAAACACTCAAATCACTGTCCTTTTGGTTCATTGCCAAGTGCTGTAGGTTTTCAAAGCTTCCAAAGCAGGCCCTACGTATTGAAATGCAGCTATGCAGAGTATCATCACCTGGAAAAAGTGAAAATTGCTGTGCTGGAGGGAGAGATTGCAAAAGTGATGAAAACAGTTTTCTGTGTTTCATGCTGATTTGGAGTAAAAACTGAGCTAAATTGTCATTTGCCTCTTTTAGGGCAGCAAATCTGAAAAAAATAAAAGGAATGGTGTAGAAGATTGTCTCTAGTGCTCCCAGTGCCAGGGGTCACAACTGGACCCTCCCAGAGAGCATCCAGGACCCAATTCCACCCTTTGCCCCTTGAGCAAACCCAACCAAGAGGGTTTGCTAACACCAGATGTGACCTGCCTAAATCAGCAGGGTTCCCAGGAGCTTCCCTTTCTCTTGGCATTTGCTCCGGGGTGTTGCACCTCTACTCATTAGCTGTGGGCAGGGCTGGGACACCACAACTTGCACCCAGGAGAACATTGAATCCATCCCAACCAAACTAAACATGCTCACTGCAACGATCTTGCTGCTGTTTCTTCAGGTCAATATGTATTTGTTTCTGTTGCTGGAGGGCTCCATCACCCCCTTCATTAAACCCCAAACTTTACATTAATTAAAAATACTGGGAGCATTTACACAATTTATGACCAAATCTCAGAGTCCAGCAACCCCCACGCTGGGGAGGGGCAGCTAGAGAGCTTTGAAACTGCTGAAATAAATCCTTATCTCAGAACACTGAGGATGTTTTAGCTGATAAAGGAGGCTCTTCTTGGACTTTTAAAATTAATTTGTTCTCTCTAGATTGGAAAAGAGACAAAGCAGAATTAGCTCGAACAGAATTTTATTCTTACCGATAAATGTACCATCTAAAACTACTCACACATGAGAGAAAGGAAGAGGAACAATCCCAGCTTACTGTCTAACACAGCAATAAATCAGTGATTAGGGTTAACCCTCCTTTCCTAACCAGAAATTTTATATATTTCTCTGGACCATCCTGTCACATCTGGCAGCTGGGCAGGGGGTGAAACCCTCCACGGCACATGAAGCCAGCTTGTGCATCCTGGTAGTGCCCCCTTGGGTGACTGGGGCCTTTTCACTCTGCCCCACAGGAGGAAGGTGTGTGATCTCCCTGGGGTAAAGGATCAGGCTGTAGGAAGTCTTTGCTGTCCCTCCCGACACCTCATGGCTACAGCTGGAGGCCCTACCTCCTGCCTGGACTCAGCTGGCCTAATTTAAATTTCCAGTGCCTTCACCTTACCAAGGTTTAGTCCTACCCCTTATTTTCCATGAGCTGTTAGCAATCTCAGCTGGTTTACATCCCTCTGCCTCCTGGGAAGCCTGTGGCAAACCTGGTCCTTACTTCTGGGCACAAATCATGGCGTGTCACTGAGGAAAAAAACCCAACCCTACAGCTGCAAAAATAAACCTAATGTGGAAAATACCTTCCCCCTCAGATGTGAAATAGATGGCAGGCAAGGCTGGCAGCCCTTTGCACTCCCTGGGCTCCTTGCAGGTGCAGGAGAAGCAGCAGCACGGCCAGTGTGCATCACCCACGTGTGTGCCTGGGCTGTGCAGGGAGAGCAAGTCAGGCTGGTGCAGGGCTTGCTCCTACTCTGCTTTTGTAACCACCTGCCTCTGCTGCCTCTCATGCCTGTGTTTAAATTCTCTGTTTCTGTTCTTCATCCCCTGGAAAGGATAATTGCATGCACCCAGTTCCAGCAATGTCTGTCCAGTGCCTGTTTCTGGTAGGCATATAAATCAGCAGCAATTTCTACCATGATAAATTTTGTTATTCATTGTAAAATTGGCCTAAGTTAGGTCAGCATCAGGCTTCCTGATAGGTTGTTAGTGGCCCTTGAGAGCCTAGGTATGTGTGTGTAAGTGCATGCATACGTGAGCAGGAGGGATGGGGGCAAGAGCTCAAAATACAGCTATTATTCCCATGGCAAACAAGCCCTGCCTGGGAGGAGATGAGCTGCTGTAGTGCCAAGCACTCTGCAAGCCAGGAATAAAGCAAAGATTCCTTCTGCAAAGAGCCTGTGCTCCTGTTTAATGACAGATGTAACAGGTGAGTGAAATGAACTTGTGGGAGTGTGGAAGGATGGGATAATTATAGACACTTGCCTTTGCCCAGCTTCACTGTGGGCACAGAGATATTGCTGGGAGCCAGACCATGCATGACTCTCTCCAGAGTTTAGGGGATTGCAAGGTCTGCTCTGTTATTTATGCAGAGTGACCAAACACAAGACATTAATTTCTGGATCTTTACAGCTCTGTAGATGATACAGTGGATACTGAATTGTTGCCCTTTTGGTCGTAGATAAATTATCTGCAAGAATTCGGTATCATCTGAAACTTACATTATTGGGATTGTTTCCACTTTCTCAGCTCTGGTAGTTTAACACATTAAATAGAAGAAGTGAAAGATGGTTTGTTTTTCATTTGGTTGAACTATTCCAAGATTTCAGGGGGAAAAATAAAAAAAAAAATCACCCTGATAGACCCAGAGTTATAAATAGCAGCACTGTGTGTACTGGGGTAAATGCTGCATTCCTCTGGGTACTTGTAAGAAAAAGGATCAAGAGAATGTGAAACACATAAAATTTATGGTGGTCTTTGGATGGATGTGATGTGTTAGTAGAGGCAAGGCACATACCAAACATGAAGTCAGCTAGCCACTGAAGATTTATATCTCCCAGCATCTCTGTCCTGACAGCACCCACCATATGTTTATATGGAGTGTAGGCTTATTATTGGAAATTGAAGGTCTGCCTCATCACTTCTTACTGGAATCTTGTGGATTATTTTTCTGAAGGACACTGGGAGTAATCCCCACTTATATCCTGGGTCTATTTTGGTTTAAAGTAAAATCTAAAATATGTGTAGCAAGGAGCAGGATTCCTGAAACAAGAGAAGTGGACCAGGCAGCAGTTGGCCACCTCATTTCCATATCTGTTGCTGTAAAACCTTGTCTCCATACATAAAGCTTTTATACACATTTACATTTTGCTGGTACTGTACACATCTTTGAGCTGGGTGTAAAACAACTCCCCCGCCTGAAAAGCTGCCAAAAATCCAAGAGCATCCCCGGTCTGCAGCAAGAATAGCCCTGAAAACCTGTCAAAACAGAGGAAGCCAGAGAGGGGGGCTGAGGCGGATGCCTTTCCAAGCAGTCTGGGAGCCCAAGCCAGGCTGAAGCTCAGCAGCCTGGTGCCCTGGTTTGCCCCATTTGTGGCAGGGACATGGCAATGGGGCAGAGCTGCACCTGGCAAAGCCCAGCGTGACTGCACCAGGCTGATGAGGAGGACACATGGGAAATGCAACGGGCAAGAGAAGATCTGAAGGTCCTGTAGGACCTCCCAGGCAGGGCTGGCTCGATGAGAGCTGGCCAGGATGGAGGCACTGCCCTGTTCAGTGCCCTACCCTGAGCACACAGGCAGCCGAAAGCATGTGCTGTGTTTTTGGCTACTTGTCTTTTGCAGCTGAGGGCATGCAAGCCATCATTTGCTAGAGGAAAATGGTCTGACTGTTTTCCCAGGCACTCACTCCCAGGAGCTGGTGGCAGGTGGAGATGCCCGTGGGACAGTGGCCCCCACAGCCAGGGAAGGGAGCACCCCTTGCACCCTCTGCTGAGATTTTAGACCTGCTGGTAGCAGGAGATAATATCTTACACAAGCACACCCTTGAGTAGTTGTGGTAACTAAAATGATATTACATACTCCATGGAGATGGGATTGTTGTGGTTAACCAACATGTAACCCATGCCATTAAGCAGCTCCTCCTCACAGTGAGGGCTACAGTCTGTTCAGTTTTTCTTACCAGTGATCTGAGGTGCTGCTTTCTTCAGGTATAACCCAGGTCTATGTGATTTTGTCACTTCTTCTGCCTTGCAGGGATGCTCTCAGGTTCATAGAATCATAGAATCATAGAATCATAGAAGCATAGGGGTTGGAAGGGACCTCGAAAGATCATCCAGTCCAACCCCCCTGCCAGAGCAGGGTCACCTAGAGTACATCACACAGGAAGGCGTCCAGGCGGGTTTTGAATGTCTCCAGTGAAGGTTGCAGTTGTCCCAAGGACAGAAACACAAACTTTGAAGGTATAACCTCACTAGTGAATTTAAACAGCCAAGACCCATCCCCTGGCCTCAGGCATGTGGTCTGCCCATTAGTGGCATCTCCACTTCTCCAGTCAGGCTGGCCACATCCAAATGGCCACCTAGGAATAGCCTCTGGCTACTGTTCAAGCCAAAACTTTCCCAGGGATTGTGGGGACAGTACTGGTGGCCCAGACCTAAACCATGCCATGTCAGTGCTTCCAATTTAAACAGTACATGTGATCAAGTTTTGGGGCCTAAACCAGCAAATCTGGACCTTCAGGATGAGTTTATTAGTTTGGATGTAACCTCTGTTTTCTCCGTGGGGAAGGAGAGGAAACAGGAAAAACTTCTCAGTTATTTGCATAAACTATGATGCCACTTACCCAAAATGCTGCCTGCTAATACATTAACTTGGCTGGAATCTGTTTAGGTTTTGATTTCACAAGCGATAAGAGACTCTGTACATCACCACAGCTATGAAAGGACATGCAAAAAACAGCAGACAGCCATGGGCATCACTCCCTTGGCCCAAACCTCAGCTGTAGGTGCAGACCCAGTGCTTCCCAGGGGGGCAGCACTACCTGAAGCTTGATCTGGGCCAAAGCCAGTGTTGCAGCACCTTAATGGTGTGTATTGCCTGGCTTTCTAGCTGAGATGGAGCCAGTAATCATGGAGCCCTAGAATGGTTTGGGTTGGAAGAAACCTTAAAGATCATCTAGTTTCAACCCCCCTGCCATGGGCAAGGACTCCTTCCTCTAGACCAGGTTACTCAAAGCCCCATTCAACCTGGCATTGAACACTCCTGGGGATGGGGCATCCACAACTTCTCTGGGCAACCAGTTCCAGTGCCTTACCACCTCCACAGTAAAGGATTTCTTCCTACATCTTATGTAAATCTACCCTCCTTTGGTTTAAAGCCGTTAACCCTCATCTTATCACTACACTCTCCGGTTTAAAGCCATTAACCCTCATCTTATCACTACACTCTCTAACAAAGAGTCCTTCCTCATCTTTCCTGTAGCCCCCCTTCAAGTACTGGAAGGCTACTCTTAAGGTCTCCTTGGAGCCTCCTCTTCTCCAGGCTAAACAACCCCAACTCTCTCAGCCTCTCCTCACAGGGGAGATGCTCCAGCCCCCTGATCATCTCTGTGGCCCTCCTCTGGACCCACTCTGGCAGGTCCATGTCCTTGTTATGCTGGGGGCCCAAGAGCTGAACATTCAGTTCTGAACTTACTGGTGTAATTAAAACAGTCACATATGCTTAAAGCTCTCTCTGATCCCCAGGTACAGCAGTGTCAGCAGGGCTAAGAGGGTCTTGCCTCTTGGTGGGTCTAGCCATAGAAATACATCTGTGATCACACACAAATTGTTTGGAAGAAGCAGGGCTTGAAGCAGGACCAGCCCCAGGTTGTGCAAATAAATCCAACCTCTCTCTCACCTTCCTAATTTTGTTTTTGTGCTGCAAAACCCTGAAAGGCGTCCTTGTACAAAATGAAAATGCAGAGAGTCACTCCTTGTAGTGATGTTTATTCTCCAGGTTGGCAGCGTTTCAATCCTTGGACTAATTTTCTAAGACAAGAATTGCCCAACTAGCTGAAGACCTCCTTCTGTTTCTGGATTAATGTGTTCAGCTTCTGTTGATTTATGGGAGCTGTGGCTTTGTAACCTCAACACGTGTTCTGAAGAAAGTGAGTTTGGGCCAGAAACCAGTTACCTGCTGAAAAACAAAGCAAAGGGAGGTGGGTTCAGTCTGTTTCTGTGCACCATGCCTGGGGCTCAGGTGTCTGGTGCCCTCAGGGTGGCAGAGCATCTGTGTGCTGCTCAGCTGGGGGGAGGAAGGGAGCGATGACATTTGCCATTCCCTTTCTGAGGTGCTCCTTGCTTTCATCCCCCCACAGCCTCACCAGCTGCATGTTCTCAGCTGTCCCCTGGGGTTGCTGGTTGCCTCCAGCACCAGCTCACCCACCAGCCCAGCCTGGAGGACGTTGTGCCTCCGAGTTCAGTCTGAAGAAGAGCAGTGGCCAGGAGAATACAGCCTGGTTAGAGTCACGGCACGACCCCATCACCCACACTCTCTCTGATATATTTTCCTTATCTGAGAGGGAAAAGCACTGCCTGCAACTCTGCCCCAGCCTAAAGGTGACCAGATTGCTCTCGTGTGTCTGCAGTGAGCAAGTCCTCACAGACTTTCACCAAAGGCAGGAAGAGGGAAGAGGAGCAGCGATAGTGGAGGGACAGCTTTCGGCACACGCTGGGCTGGCAAGGACACAAAGGACACACACAGAGGATTCCATTTTTTAATCTAATTCCATCTGACATTTAGCAATCGTAGCTTTTCATTTGAGTAATAAATGGGTTTGTCCTTTTCTACAAAACTGCTGTGGACATATTATTCCCTTTATGGTGTATTTTGCTGAATTCCAGATGTTGCTGTTTATTTAAGACAAAGTTCACCCAAAGAAGGGTCAAGGAAAAAAAAAAACTTCTGCTGAAACAAAAAAAAAAGGATGTTGAGAACAGTTTGTGTAGGTATTGCTGTTATATGGAGCTTTGAATTATGGCAATGCAGTGAATCATTCTGGGGGAGTGTAAATGACTGTCAGTGCTTGCTTCTCCCATTAACCTTTTTAATGTGAACTTGTAAAATAATATGTGGTCTGGAAGATGAGAAACAAGTGGCTGCTCATTGAGATAGCCTCCACAAGAGCAACTGGCATCTTTCCCGAGGTGATGGTGAAAGGAAGAGCCCTTTGCTTACCCAGGCAGCTCCTAGGTTAAGTGCTGCTCTCTGCAGGCAGGTGGAGCAGCCAGGGGAAATACGTTATTGGAGATGTTGCTTGTTTTGGCTGTGCCCTAACGGTTTGTGTCTCAGGTGGGATCTCCGATGTGCTAGGTGCTGTGCAGAGCAAAACCCAATCTGCACTGGAGTACAGGCTAAAGCAAGACACTACAGGCTTTACTCAGAGAGAAGATGAAACCTTCTTCAGCTGCTTCCTCAAGAATTACAAAAGCATCGCTTGCATTTTAACTGGCTTGTAATCCTGGGAACAGAAGAAGAAGGGAGTCAGACGGTTGGTGCTGTGCTTATCCTGGGAGGAGCAGGAGCAGGGAGAGGAGTCAAAGTGGCCATACCATCCAGTAAATAGGGTCTCTCTGCTCCTGCGTTGCTGTGCACAGGTTTGAAACATCTGAACACCAAGCGACTCAGTTCCCACCATCAACACACGGAAGGTGCACCAGCAAAGGGTGACTTCCAGCTGTGGCAAGTGTTCAGTGCTCACAGTCTGGGCGACCCTCTTCTGCAAGGGTCCTTGACTTTTGGGAGAGAAGTCTCCATCTCTTCTCCTGACAGGGAACCAGTCCTTCTGAGACCAGCCCAGGTGTCTGTAGAGCAGCCTTAGGGTGACTCTGAAGAGCAAACCCCTAACTATACTCCCATCTTGGTTTGTGGAGTAAAAAGATGACTTAAAGCTGAATTTAGTCTCTTGACATAGCTGAACTGAGTCTGTAAATTTGCCTCCAATTTTGGTACATTTGCTCCATACTGGAAGGGAAAATGAGCAGAATAAGAGCAGGAGATTTGTTTTATCTGCAGGGAAAATGTTCACAAGAGTGTCTTGCTCCCTGCTGTTGCTAGCTGAAGGCTGCTGAGAGATTTAGCAGCCTATTTGAACTAATTGGACTCCTTGGAACTGCGTGTTCAGATCCTAATTCAACCTTTTATTGTTGCTAAGTGGGATGAAGACACCCCTGATGGGTAACCTACTCCTGCATGAGGAGTTTTCAAAGTGTGGGTGTGTCCTGCCTGCCCGCCCACCACTGGACTACCACGGTGAAGGATGGAAGTGAAGAGGTCTTCTCCTTGACCAAGGGGCATGACGGAGAGGTTTCCTGGAGCCACTGGGAATGGGAAACCACCTCCTCAGGAGGCCAAGAGGCTGCTGTCTCCCCAGTCCTATGGAGGTGGCAATAGAGGTGTGTGGCATTGGGTCTGAAGGCACCTTGTCCCGGGCTAGAAATAAACAACAATGCAAAATCAGCCCAAAGCACAAAAAGCAGGTAGCCAGGCCTGGCCAGATCTACTGTTTGCTAAATTCTCAAGCAACCTTTCCCTTCAGTAACCCCTGGAGCACTCCAAGAACTTGTCAGGCGGGTTGGCATGTACCAGGCTGAGCTTGCCCTGTGCAGACACGAGGGACCAACCACAGAGACACGTGCAGTCTGGGAGTGCTGCCCGTGCCTTCAGCCCGCAGCTCTCCCACCACCCTGCACCCACCTTGTGACACATTCGAGGCAGCCTTGGTGTGGATTTTTGGGTGCTGGCAGGACACTGCCAGACAGGCAAAAATGCCAGTGATGCTGAGTAAATGGTTCCTTCCAGGCTGAACCTGGGCTTGTGTCTTTATTTCCATGCGAGACATCCTGGGAGGAAGAGGAGGATGTGTCAGTGCTGAAGCAGCAGAGCTAAGGGGAAAACTGAAGACTAAAATATGAAATGCCTGTGCTCAGCCAGACTTTCTGAGTACTTTTGCACCTGCTCACAAAGAGTTTTGTTTCCCCAGGAGCATTTTGTCCCCACTCAGTGGGAGCAGAGGCACTAAGAGGTGGTTGTCCTTATGCACTGTGTTCTGTGCTGCAAAACTACTCAAACAGTGACTTGGCAGCTCCTCAGGGTTTCTGCTTACCTCAGGTTTGGTACCTCCTTAATTAAAAACCCAGTAGGTATCAAATAGTTGTGGGTTTTTTTGGTTTGGTTTGGTTTCCCCAGTAGGTATCAAATAGTTGTGGGGTTTTTTTTTGGTTTGGTTTGTTTTTTTTCCTTTTTTGGCTGCCTTGGGGAAACAGGGAAACTGGCTGCAGGGGAAAGAACCTCTCCTCTACTTGCTAGCAGCAATATTTACCTGTGGACACAGACTAATCTGATTTTTAAGCAAACAGATCAATATTTGCTTTTGACCACATCGAAACTTTCTGTTATCATTCCTGGTACAGGAATTAATAAATGTTGATGTTAGGGGCCAGAAGTCTTCTGGTATATGTATGTATTTTCTGCTTTAATTCAGCAGAGTTCATTTATTCCAGCAAAGAAGGAGTCTTCATATTTTTTAGATTTGTACCAGGTTTTGTTTCCAAAATGAAGTTATGATCAAGATAGATAAAAAATGATGAATGGAAAATTAATGGCATGAGCTCAAACAGGAATCAACATGGGCACCTGGAGGGGTGGAGGCTAGAGTCATCTTAGAGAGGGGGGTGCTGGTGCAGGCTGGGCTGCTGCTGTCCCCTTGCCTGACTGCCCACATATTACCTACATATCTCAAGTCTCTCATATCACAAGCTTATTCATATTTGCTGACATTTTGGGCTCTGCTAAGAGCACTAATGCATTACTCTGTTTGTGACTGCCATGAAGAAATACATAGCATTAGACAGCCTATAATCTACACAGACAAGGTAAGCAGAAAGTGGGAGGTAAAGTTATTGTTTTACCTATTTATGGGCTGGGAGGAGATTAAGGGACATGCCTGTGGTAGTCTGTGACAGACAGGGTAGCTGAAGACTAACCTCCTAAGTCACCTGTCAGTGTCCTCCTTGTACGACCACCTCTCACCTGAGAACAACCTTATGCCATTGGAAGAAATGAAATTTGAGGATGCCAACTAGCCCTGTAACAGGACCTTTCCAAACCAGGGATGTATTTTGCAGATAGATAGATAGATAGATTTTATTTTCGTGTTAGTAACAGGGACCAAATAGGTTTACCACAGGTATCAGTGCTGCCTTTGGCTTGCCAGGCATGTGGGAGCCAGAAGAGCTGGACCAAGCTCTGTCCCCACTGGTGCCTGAGGAAGTGAAATAGGGTGAAATGCCTTTCCTGTGCCACCAAGCCAGGAGAGTGAACAGAAATCACCTCCACATCTCCAGCTAGGACTATCTCTGCTTCTAGAATAGGGTGGTGAAAGGGGGATAAACTTCATTACATGTGCCAGCTAAGAGCATATCTTTAGTTAATTGAGATGGAGCAGCTCTTAGTGCTGCCACAACCTGCCCCTGTGGCGGAGCCGTGTTTGCTGTGGGCACAGCAGTCTCCAAAGGAAGAAAAGCACTGTCTGCTGACACTTCCTGTACATGATGACAGCAGGCAGAGATAGACATACATGTTCTAATCACTTTCCCTCTATTTTGTACAGTTCTGAACTCTTGTAATAACTACTGTCTGCCTCCAATAATATTAGTAACAGTATGACTGATGGTGCTCTGCAGGCAGCTGCCAGCAAGTATTACCATGGTCAAAACTAGGTGCTGGACTGGGCTGGACTATCTTCCCTGGGCCTGTAAACACCTCATTATGTAATATGAGGACCAAGCTGGTGTCCTTTCACCACCAAATGTTATCTATGACAAGTAAACAGCACGTTGTTCCCTGCATTCTTGCATCCCTGACGTATCCCAGTGCATTAACGTCACCTCGTGTTGTGCTGCTGTACCAGGTGGTGTCAATGGCTGTGTGGTAACGTGGCTTGGACAGATAGAGGGCTGGCAAAAGGTTCTCCTAGAAATAGGAGCATGGTGTTGTGCACCTCTCTAGTTCAGCCAGGGGGTCAGGATAGCCACAGCAGGTCACCTTTGAAATTCATCTTGCTGCTGTCCTTAAAGGACCATCCCACACCCTGGTTTTTGGTTTGGGCATTCTATTACCATAATGTCATCAGCTTAACCAGTCAGAGAGGGGCTCTGTTCCCTTGCTCCCAGTACTGCACTTGGGATCCCAAAATTATCCTGCCATGCCAGGAAGGCAGAGGCTCCGAGCAGTGTGCTTCAGCTGGCTGAAGCAGAGCAAGAAGCAGAGGGGTGCTGCTCCACACCCTGCCCTGCCAGGAGTGCTGGTGTGGAGGGACAGGAGTTGAATCACCAAACAGGGCTCAGGAGCTGGAACTTGTCCATTGCACAATGGCACCATCTGAGAAGCCATTTAAGGTCTCGTCTGGAAAACAAGCATAGAAAAGATAACCGTGGATTACAAGGCTGTTTGAGATCTATGTACATACACTGTTTTGACAGCAGAAATTATAAGCAGCTCATTTTTGTTGACCTGTGTCCCACAATCTGTTTGAAAGCAATTCCTGCCTTTTATCTGAGAAACCAATGGTGGAAAACATTGCTTGCATGGAAAATATTGTCTCGGATGTTTCTTGCCCAATGGTTTCTTTCCTAATTCTGATTAAGCAAGCTAACACTCATACTTCCTTGGCACTACCTGAGTGTGAGTCCCCGTGGTGCTGTTGCTGACAGTCTGGATAGGTCTGTGCTGATGAGTCAGAGCTGAAATGTCTGCGATGGACTGATAAAAGGAGGATGACACTTTAGGCAGCACAAACCATGAGAGCATCAACCTGTTCCACAATACTTTCACCAGTGGTGGAGGAGGAAAGTGGAAAGGAGAGGTACAGGAAGGAAGGAGACAACAGGAGGAAAACCAGGGTATGGATGAGAGCAAACAGGCCAGGACACAGGAAAAAAAAAGCATTTCCAAAACAGAGAAGAGTGGCTCCCACGTAGAAACCTGCTCTTCTCTGTCCTGGTTACTTAACAGAAGTGCTGCAAGTTTCCCACACCTCACTTTTAGTTACTGATGACAGTGTGAGAGAACAAGGCTGCTTCAGCACACTGCTCCTCCTCACTGTTGGGCTCAAACTTCTGCTTGCTCTTCCCTTTCTGTGAGGGTGACAAGGTGGAGGCAAGTGATTGAGGCTCCAGGACATCATTCCTGGGAGGTGAGGTAGGGCCAGCAGGACAGGAAGCATTTTGGAGGTGGCAGATTTGACCAAACGGTTGATGCTGTGCTACTGCCAGGGTTTGATCCTATGAGCAAGGCAGCAACTGTAAGGAGAGGAAGGAAAGTCTCTCAGGTTGCTAGAAGCAGATCCTGCAGTTCAGGCTGGTTTCACTTCCTCTGAGATGTGTGGGCAGTGGGCAGTGGTGCCTGGGTGGGAGCAAGAGCACTGTGGCACTTGTGATGGGCTGAGGATTTTGCTCAATTAATCTAAGAAATTAGATCTCTCTTTACAAACCTGGCTGGAAAAGGAGAATGACAGCTCTTTTTATTCACTATTGTCTTGAAGTATGTTTCTCTGGGGCTGAGGTCCAGCAGTGTCCCAGAAAGCCCTTCCCAGAGACAGAGCCCATGTCTGTGTCCCCCAGCTGTCACTCTGCACCGTTAGCACCGAGAAACCTCTTTATGGAATTATTATTGCAGGCTATTTGCTGGTCTGGATTGGTTCCTGCTTCTTGCAGATGTATTTGTCCTTTGGTCTTCCCTGGGCTTTCGCTGCTTAGAGTGATTAAAGCTGCTGAGGATGCAGAGCTAGAGCCAGGCCAGGCTGTTTCCCCCATTTTCAGCCCAAGGTTCTTTTTTTTCTGCATGCTGCTGGAGAAATTCATGGAAGGTATTGTCCTGGTTCCGTGTAAAAAGGGGTTCAGAGCAGGACCCACACGGAACAGAACTATGTACTCGCCTCTCCCCACCCCCCTCGAGAGAGAGAGAGACACTTTTGAAAAAAAAATGAAGTATATTGTTCAACAAGGAACAGAAAACATCCTTAATACGAGAGCTACTGCGACCTTTTGTCTGTCTGTGTTCTGCCTGCCTGCTGCTGGCCAGGCACACTGCTCCTGGGACAAGGAGGTGGCAATTCAAATGTGCTCCTCTCCTTTCTAAAGCACTTACTTTGACCACAGCCCTGTGGTCTGAATTAGGCCTTTTCTTTCTCTGACATAACCCCTTTGTCCTCAGTACCTCCCCGGGTCTTGGGTGCGTGCTGTCTCTGCTGCTTCACTTGGCCAGTGGCTCCCCCACCCACATGTGTGTTCAACTCAGTTGTGCAGAGTGGCACACCATGAGGCCACCTGCCCTGGAATGGCTCATGGCTACAGTCTTGTCCTGAAAACAGAGTAGACACAGAGAAACTGCCTGGTGGAAATAGTCTATAGTTCATATTCTGTCCGGCAGTTGCTTGTGACAGTGTTAGATGGTCTGAAGTCAAAAACCATGCCAGCAGTGAAGCTAATATCCTATTGATATGGAAGGCTCCAGCCCTGTGCCCTGGTCCTATTTAATTTTCTAAATCAGATATGCTCCAAATTATCTAACTTCAGTAAGCTATGTAAGGACAATAATAATCTAATGCCCTCTAGAAGACAAAGCCTCATCCTGGGAGTACTGCAGATCCTATCTAAGACTCCATGCAAAGCCTGAACACTCTTGGTGGTGGAGGGAAGACAAAGGGCTGCAGCCTCTGCCCAGCTCTGTGCCCATGCCAGAGGTGCTCACACCTGCCTGGCAGTGCTTGTGCTGCTTCCTCTCTGGTCTTTTGCTCTCAGATATTTCACAGACACATCAGCTCAAAACTAATCAGTCACATTTTTACTGGGGCATCTTCTACCTCAGTTCTTATAGAGCAGGATCTGGGCAGGAAACATCTGGTTCAGAAACTGCAGCATCCTGAGCTGTGGCAAAATGGGGAGTAAACACAGACAGTGCAAAACAAAGTGGTGTCCGGTACTAAATTCCTCCTTTGGAAAGAAAACCAAATCTTAGTCTCATTTCCCCAAATCCTCCTTGTTTTCCAGCTAAGCCCCAACAATTTCAAGCATCCTAGGCATGCAAGGAAATACTGCTGACGTCAGGCAGCTGGAGGCCAGGGAAATGGGATGGAGCTGGGGAAGTCTATGCCCCTGACAATGAAACAGATACTGTGTGGAGAGTATATTCTGGGTCATAAAAGGGTTTCCCCAGTGTGCAATCCGTCTGAGACAATTTTCTATTTAAATTCCCCAGCTGTACCCTGAGGAAGGGGCAGTGGAGCACTGAGTGAATCATTCATCCTGTCCGAGGGAGTCACAAGATGGGAGATTTCCTGCATTCAGAAAGAAAACAAGACACACAGTTGCTGCTCGTGCCAGAGGGGAACCCAACACCATCTAATAAGGACCTCGATGAAGTCATCCGTGAACCCAGAGGTGATGCTCATCTGCCATTAATTCCTCACCTTTGGAGAAACAAGGGCTGTGGGCTCTCTTGCTGATGGGTACGTTGTGCTGGAGTAGGTCCACAAAGCAGGTGCAGGTTGACCCCCCACAAAGGCCAGGCACAGTCAGTGGAGGAGGTGGCTCAGTCACCAGCAGCATGCCCTTCCTGGCTGCTGGAAGCAAGGGGAGCCTCCCACCCCAGCTCCATCACTCACAAAGGCAGACTGTGGTCAAGACAAATCCATCCCTGCACTGATTCACGAGCTGCATTAAGTATTTTAGTGTCTTCTCACCTCATAAAAGGACTTCTACTGCAAATTACTCTCTGGGGTAAGAAGGTTCAAGTCACAGAGCACTGTCATTCACTGATCAACACTGAATTGTGTCCCTACTCAACACACAAGGAAGATTTCATCCACAGGAATGACTGAAGTGCTATCTGCAATGAACAAAAGTGTGAAGATGACAAAAATATAAGGCAGCATTAGTTTAGCTACATCTGTTTAAACCCACTTATCAATAACATAAGTTTTTAATTTGTGTTTGAAGCTAAACTTCATGTCATTTTAAAGGCTATATGTCAAAAAATTGTGGGATTAAGGATGCCATTTTCAAATTTTTGAGGTTCTGATTTTCCCCTCATTGAGCCATTGAGTGTTTCAGTGGAAGCACCCCAGAGAGCACAGAAAAGCAGTAAGTACTTGCCTCACCAGAAGCACTGCAGTCAGACCTGCAAAATCTTAATCTGCTAAAAATTCAGTGCACTGATTCAATCGCACTCACATCATTTGGATAAATTAACTTTTCACAGGCAGGTTCCATATTGGATCAGACAGTTTTTATTTATGTCACTCCAGCTTCATGTCATATGGAAAAGAAAGGACATACCAGGTCCCCTGGTCTGTCAGGCAGAGACTGTCCTACCAATTTGGTTTCTGAGAGGTTTGTTTCCTACTGAATACCTCTTGCAAGCATTTTCTATAGCAGATTATAATAACCTCAAAAAACGTTTCCATGTATTTGACTAAACTTTGCAATACCTCTGAATTAAATATGGTATTTAACTATGCACCTTCATAACAAGTCCCTGGTATTTTTTTTATTCATTAGATTGGAGAAGTAAATTTCTACTTGAAGTATTTGGGAAACAAATGTGGGAAAATGTCTTCGTCTGCAAACGTGCTACAGAGTCCTCACTAACGGTGTCTTTATGGAAGAAGTTTGTAAATGTCTGACAAGAGAGGTGGGATTTGTCCAAGCCATTCCAGATGTTCACACTGTAAATTTCTGTGTATGAGCTAAGTGTCTAGACTGTTTTTATAGTTAATGGAGAAACACAGGCTCTTCAGGATGCTTTCCCCCTTATCTTACTATCTACAACAGCTCTGGTATTGTACCCAGGAAGTGTCTCTCTCTTCCCACTGTCTGTGAAGGGA
Source organism: Merops nubicus (assembly GCF_000691845.1). NCBI lineage: Eukaryota > Metazoa > Chordata > Aves > Coraciiformes > Meropidae > Merops > Merops nubicus. Next base: position 52,751 of record NW_008615550.1, read on the forward strand.
ACCTGAAGTAACTGGCATTGATGCAGTTGTCCAGGCTATGTCTGTACAAGCAAACTAAAATGCCAGGGATCATTCTCAGGCACTGAAGATGAGGGGCAAGGGGTGACACTAAGTGCTCTTGCCCTCTAAAGTAGTGAGGTTGCCCCAGAGTGACTGCTACCACTTTGACCCGAGTCCACAAGGCTTTTGGGAGAGCACTAAGTGGCCCAGGTTGAAATAACTTGGGGGACTGTTCTAGCAGCTGGGATGGTCTAGTGCTGTGGATGGCCAAGCTACAGAAGGAAACCATGGTAGCTCTCCCAGGAACAGATAGTTATGTTGTAGACAGGCCAGTAAAAGAAGTCAATCCCTGTCTTGGAGGTACTCAGGTCATCTTCTGCTGCCTTCACTGCCTGTAAATGTGTATGATATAGCTGCTGCTCGGATGCTGTTGGTGTTTCTTCTGCAGAGACTATGGTTGATGACTAATATTTGATTGCTCTGACCTTTCTTCTTATCCTTCCTGAAGCACGAACGTATTTTTGGTTAGTTCCTACAGCTCTTTTCAGAAGCCATACAAGAAGAGGAGGGCTCATTAGCCTCTGTACAGATTCTGCTAAATTGATTTCCCTCTAGTGGATTTGTGTTGTTGGAAGGATTAAGTTTTTCACTTGCTCTTTGGTGATTATTAAAATAGCTGGGGATAGGATTGCAAAATCAAGCAATGCCTTTGCTAAACCCAAAGGACTTCCTGAGTGAACTTTTGCTGCTGCTTTGATGTCAGCACATAGCTGTCCCCATCCATACCAGAGCCAACTGCTGGCTGCCCTCACTAGAGCAGCAGCAGCAGCTGGCTGGGACATTAGCTCCCACTGTAATGGAAGAATACAATCCTTTTTTTTTTTTCTTTCCATCTAGATTTGCTTAGTGGGGACACACTGTATTATGTTCATTCTTCACACAGTAAAAACTGCTTATTTGTAAACTGCTTCATCATTTGGATATCAAATGTCTAATTTTCCATCTTTCAACGGCCCTCTCTTGTGCCTGCAAGATGTGTCACTGTCACCAAGAGTTACTCCTGTAGGTATGCACCAGGTATGCTGAACCTATCAAAGGCAGATTCTGATCACAGTTTTAGTGATGTGAGTAAAGCATGACCATGATCAGAGTCTGTCTGCTAGGGAAATAACACCTGAAACAATTTCATAAAGCTGGGGCACCTGATGCTTTGAATTTTTTGGCTTTATTTCAGCAGTTTCAGTGAGTCTTCTATATACAACAGCATAAATGAGAGGGAAGTCTGACCTCAGACACTGAAATTAAAATAAAATAAGACTCAAAAAAGAAGGAATGGATGCTTCAGTACAGCTGCAACATAAAAAAAAATAAATAACAAGAATGGGATGTGAGAATTGAGGGGAATCTAAAAATCCAGGCATGGTGTTGCAACTGCTTCTTTTTGGCTTTGAAGTCTTGCTCTTTGATGATGCATTACTGAGTTTTTTTATCTATATGCCTTCTCTTCCATGTAAAAATGCCAGTTTTCAGATAAAAAAGCTTACTTTTGTAGTGAGTGGTTGGATTGTATTCCTGAAGCTTTAAAATAGATGCAAAAGTATTGATAGAGAGAGTGCTAATATTTGTCACAGGAAATTTCCTTAAGAGAAGGAGTTCATGGAAATTCATCTCCAGACCAATTTTTGCACAAATGAGAGGTGTCATGAAAAATGATAATCCTTATTAATTAAATCTTTTGGCATTAGAGAACAAATGGTGGCACATCTGAAAGCTGAAGGGATTTGTAATGTGACTCAGGTTTTTTGCCTCCAGGTCACCGCTTCAGAGTTGGTGTGGGCTAGTAGCAACTGAAAGTCATTATTCTCTGACAGCTGCTTGGAGACCTTTGGGAAATGAGTTTGTGTTATCCTGCTACCAGTGATAGAATGACTGATGCAGAATCAAGTAATCCATCCTCCCTACGGGGGGTAATTGGCATTTCCCTCCACGATAGCAAACAGAGAGACTGTAGCTTAAAGAGGCACAGAGCAAAATCCTCATCCTGTCATTGCCTCACCAGCCCCAGCCACATTACTCTTTTCACCCCCAACATGCTGGTGCTGGGTGCACCTTGCCCCACGGCGTCCAGGCAGCAGCAGCAGGATGCCCGGGGGCTGGCATCACTCTCCTGCTCAGTGATGCTCACAGGGAAGGAGGAGCTGGGGAGGGGAAGTGAGGTGAAGCTCTCTAACGAGTAGGGTCTGTCGTTACTCCATATCACACGTGCTGTCTCAACGGCACAGCTTCTCTTTCCTTCTGTCCATGAAACACAGGCACAAAGCAGCACAAAGAACCTGGCTGTCTGCTTCCTCCTGCTCGTGGCCTGACTCCTCCTGCCCTCCTGAAGCTTTGTCTTGGTTGCTCCACTGGCTCTGGTGCCCCTGTGACCAGGTTAACCAGAGCACCCAAGGCAGCTTTAGGCAGGCTGCTGAAGTAAAATACCAACAAGCTCTGGATGAGAGAAAAATGGCAGAATGCTTGTGGGCCTTGCCAGCACTTCACAGTTTTTTAAATATTTTGCAGTATTTTTTTTTCTGCAAAAATTTGCAAGAATATGTCTCTGTTGCATTTTCGGTCGAGTACTAAGACTCCCCAAATCCATCTTTCCTGTCCCACTGAATATCAGTTTTAGAGATTCACAATCATAGAGGAAGCTATCTCAGTTTATCCTGATCACATAAGAAAATTGGAGTTCAACCTTTTCTGGGGTTTCCTTTTATTTCCCTGGTGAAGGCTGAGTGAATGGGGGATCTGCATCCAGAGATCCTTTCCTGGTAGACTTCATTTCCCATGTTTTTCCCACTTGCCTCACTGTGCTTTCATATGCCTTCATGACTGACCCATCTGAAACACTATCCTCCACACAGTGGTTCAATTAATTCAAAAATAAAAGTTGAAGTCAGATGCATTTTCCTCCAGAGAGGCCTTTTCCCTCCACTGACTGAAACCTGCTTTGAATGTCACAGTCAGACTTAGATGTGTACCTTTGAGATGCCTAACAGAAGACCTGCATCTTAGCATGTGCATTTCTAGGGAGAGCTGACAAAATGGAATCATAGAATCATAGAATCCTTTAGGTTGGAAGAGACCTTTAAGATCATCAAGTCCAACCATTAAGCCAACACTACTATGTCCTCTGCTAAAACAGATCAGAATCTGTCGGGGTTGGAAGGGACCACAAGGATCCCCCAGTTCCAACCCCTCTGCCATGAGCAGGGACACCTCCCACTAGATCAGGCTGCCCAGAGCCTCCTCCAGCCTGGCCTTAAAGACCCCCAGGGATGGGGCCTCAACCACCTCCCTGGGCAACCCATTCCAGGGTCTCACCACTCTCATGGGGAAGAACTTCTTCCTCACATCCAGCCTGAATCTGCCCACTTCCAGCTTTGCCCCATTCCCCCTAGTCCTGTTGTTATTTGAGATCCTAAAAAGTCCCTCCCCAGCTTTCTTGTTGGTCCCCCTAAGATACTGGCAGGCCACAATAAGGTCATGGAGCCAATATTCAAAAGAAGTAAAAATAAAGACTTTGGAGACCAGGAAAAATGCATTAAGAGAGTTCAAGTGGTCAGTTTGATTTATACAGGAAAAGAAGATTTAGTGGCAACCCACTTACAGTTGATAAAAAGGTTAAAACATTTTATTTATTTATTTTTTTAATATAATGGAGGACATGACAAGAAGCAGAGGCTGGAGACTGAAGCCAGATGAATTCAAGCATAGTCTCATTAGCTATAATCCCCACAAAGCACTGTGCCACCAAGGAAGAGGGAAGTTTAATGTTGATCCTGACTCAAAGCAAAACATTGTTGGGAGGTGATGTTTGTGCTGCCAACTGCAACAAACGTTTAAGCATTGGGACTGTTGCAGTCAGGCTCAAATGGTGCTCAATTGGCCAATGCATGGTCTGAGCAACCACAATCCAAACTAGGGATTCAGTTGCATATTAATAGGTGCCTGGTGCCATTTGAGGAGTTCTGAGAAGTCTCAGATATTCACACAGGACTGGCCAGACATGCCACAAGACCTGTAGAAGAACCTGTAGAAGGAGCAGAAGGTTGAAACTTAGAAGCATACATTAGTGAACCCACAAAGGTGCTAGACTATGCTGAAGAGGTGGAAGAATCTAGTTCCAGTTGTCTAGAATCCTTTTACAGCCAGTGGAGACCTGTAAAAGGGTCTCCACTGGCTGTAAATGGGGATCTGAAGGGTAGCTATTGAACCAGAACATGAAAACACCGATTTGTCTCCCTATGTTGCAAAAGGAGAGCAAGGAAATTGGCTCAACTGTTGATATCTCACTGTAGGTATCTAATGCTAAGTGGTATGTCTTCATTGCTCAATGACTAAATGAAACGCTCTGCTACCATGCAACATTTTTAGATATTTTCTCAGAGACTAAACTGCAAGATTTTAATTTTTCAGTCTGAATTTTGGGCAATAATAAACAACCAAAGGCCAGGAATTCCATGTTTTCCCTTGGGCCAAACTAAAAAATAAGCTAGACTACAGAAGTTCTTCCAGTGCTCTCAATAAAAAAGGAACATACAACCATTGAAATTAGAAAAGTTTGTTTCTCTCTCAGAAACATCCGAGGCCAATTGTGAAGTTTGATGAATATGCAGCTACTGATGTGTAATTAGGCTTCTTGCTACTCTCCAGAAATCTCTTTGCTTGAGTTTAGATTCTCAGCAGTTAGATAGCAATTCCATGCCAGCTGGGATTGTGCAATGTCCAAGCATAAGACTGAAAACTGCAAAGCAATAGTGAAGCAACCACAAAAGAAAGGAAGAAATAAACCAACCCAAAGTAAGGGGAAGATCAGAAGACTGTTTACTCCATTGGCCTTTGACATAGTGTTACTGCTGCAGCTAAGGCAACATCAACCTCCCCTCTACCTCTGCTTGGCCTCTCCAGCTACAACAGACGATTGTCCCCTTCAATCACTGTGCTTTCCACCACTCCTGCACAAGATTGATTTCGTAGTCTAGGGCTGAATCATGAAGGAAAGTGCAGGAAAGTGTCAGTAAAGACAAGTGTCATGACCAGAGCTGGTGGAGGGCTGGGACAGGGAAGCCGGGCAGCCCGGGCAGGGCAGCAGCACTTTGCCCCCTGCACTGAGGAGCTGCAGGAGGCACGTTGCACCACACCCCACACACGCCCACGGTGCAGAGCTAGAGCCACGAGTGAGCAGAGGCACGCAGAGGTCAAGTTTATTTTTAGAGACCTAAAATTAACAGCCTTCTTTCCTGAGTCACTAAGAAAACATTGTTTGTTTGGAGGTGGTTTCTGCTAGGAAACACTGAATACCTTTAAAGGTGTGTTTACCTGCTGTAGCTTCTGGTCCGGATTCAGAGGGTAGAAAAGGCAATATCTGGATCAGTCACTAATGGGTCTCATAGGACAAGCAGATTATCCAAATAAATTAACCAACAAGTGCTGGAGCCACAAGCCAAGATGTCCCTATTGTCCCCAAAGGAAAGTGACCCGCAGTTTGGGCCTCTCCTTCTGAAGTGGTGGTGAGGATGAGTTTGGGTAAGATCCCAAAGCTCATGTCAGAGGTGTGGAGAAGGTGCACGGTAGTATCTGCAAGTAAGTTGCAGATTCAAGGCCTTCAGCCTGGGCACTGCAACTGAACTGGCTGCACTCTTAAATTGCTAAAAAGCCCTAGTTCAGGTTTATTTGAGGTTACCTTGTCCTTCTGAAACAATTCCCAGCACTTCAGGGTCACTATGAGCCTAGGACCATCCCTTCCTGTATTGAAGGCCAGCAGAGCTTGATGGTCTGAACCCAATCAGATCGTGCCAGCTGTCCTCAGGAACAGAAAGTGTGCTCTGGCAGTGTTTTGTTTGCTCTTTAGATGAAGCTGTGATGTCTGAACAGCACAAATGAGACTCACAAGTTTGTCAGTCAAAGCCCTGAGGAAATATGTGTGTTTTTAAGGTGTCAGCAAGGCCTGTCATTGTGTTCGCAGGTGTTACCTGCAACTCCCTTCTCCCTGATAGGCTTCCCCTAAGCTGATTAACTATTTTAAACAATCTTTTCTACACTGGGATTTTAATACTTCACTCTAACTCCTGGATTGTCTCTGGAAACTGAAATAGCCTCTAATCACCAAAAGATGCTCTCCTGGACCTGGCGTCACAGGGGATAGAGGGACAGGTGACAGTGAGAGGTGGCAGGAAAGAGGATGGTGAGGGCTCAGCACATTTCAGTGGTGATGACACCTCTTATACCCCACTGGTTTCACCCAAGGTGTGGAGCCAGTCTTGGTCCTGATCCTCAACCACCAGCACTCAGTTTGAGCTCAGGGCACTCCCCTGGTGAGCTGCAGCATGGAATTCAGCCCTAGGAGCACAGAGCCTGTGTCTATGAATGCTTCTGCATGTGCTCTCAGGTGGCCTCAAGCTGAGCTCTGCCAGCTCATCACAGAAACAGTGCAACTGTTGGTTGCTGGGTGCTCAAGGTGCTTAAGAAATCTCATGGGATCCAGGTCTTGACAGAGTCAAGTGGATGGATGTGTAAACCCTGCCTTAGCCCCCAGGAAGGCCCATGAACCCTGCAATTAAAGCAGGAGTAGAGCTTCCATCTGCTTGACTCTGTCAACACAAGAGGACCTCTTGGGCCAGCTCCTTTTTAGATGCTGCAGAAACTCAGAAGCTAAAGCACAAGGCATTGGTGGAATTTAGGTGCCCCACAGTGAAACAAGAGTTGTAGGCTGCAGTTCTGGATCTAAAAATTCCCACTTTTGGGGAACTTTGGGTTGCATTTACTCTACTTAGCATCAGCACACTGCAGTGTTCCTCAGATGGTGCCACAGCACCTCATCATGCCAAAGTCCTCACCCCAGCCTCACCTACAGCTGAGTTACCCTTTGCCTTGGATGATGGAAAGGTTGCTTGCTGGATCCTGCCCAGCTGTGGATGGAGATCCTGTTTGGGGCACATGCCCAAGCACTGGAAGGAGAAGCATCTCTTGCTAGTTCTCATCCAACCTTTCAAGGCAGCAGGGCCAAGGGAGTCATGTGAAATCTAAGCACAGAATCAGCATTTAAAGGGCTTAAGCACTTAAATCATTGGCAGCCACTGTTTAAAGTAGGATAATGAATTGTGCCTGCTGATAGCTACCTGATGCACTCCACCAAAAATGTACTTTCATTTTGTAGGTTATATAAGAAGGTAACAATTTAGGAAGAAAAACTCCATGAACAGCCTAACCCAGCAGAATGAAATGGCAATTACTGTATAGTTAGACAGCATGGAGCCTGTGCTTTTAATGCAATTAATTCTGTCATGGCTTAATAAATCCATTACACTGGTGTAGTCAAGACTAAAGTTTAACAAGCACAGTGATGAGGGTTCTTTTGTGTTTAAACATATTCTTAAAGGAAAATTTTGCTTACTCTGAGGCTTTGGCTGCTGCACAACTGTAAAAAGGTCCCTACAAAATATGCTTTTTTTTTCCCAGATATGATTATTTTTTTCTTTGCCTATGCTGCACAAAATGGGACTGATTTTCTGAAAATATAAATGAAATTACCTGGACCTTTATATCCCCTAATCCTCTGAAAACAAACAGGAAATCTGGTGCTTTGCTGTGCCTCTCTGTGTTGGAAGAACAGTGCCTTTGCAGGGGTTTACCACACCTTAAAGGAGTGAGGGAGGCACTTCTAGAAATGTGCTCCCCATTTTCCAATACAGGATGTCACATCAAAGGGCTCAGAGGAGACAGATAGCTGGTACTTTGGGTGGGAATCACCCAAATCACAAAGACAGCAATAAGTTGCAGTGATTATTAAGAGGGGCAGATGATCCTCACCTTCTGTCCCCTGGTTCTGACCACTCATTCCCCAGGCTAGCTGTAACCTTTAATGGCTTGTGCAGTTATACTGTCTTGGAACAGATCTGGCTGAAACTATCTCGGGGAAAAGGAAAGAAAAAAAGTTGTCTTCTGGTGGATCAGTTCCCTGAATTGACTTAGTGCACTATTTATTTTCTTTTTTGTTGGTTTTTATTTTTGGTTTTGTTTTCCCTGGCATGAGTCACCTTCTGGTGGCATGGATCTCTCTTAATTAGTCAATGCTACATGGGCTTCTCTTCATTAACCAACACCAGTATGTCCAGTAAATAATTATTCCTTTTGGTTTTGAACTATTTTGTTTGGAAATATTTGAAATTTGACTTGGAATACCAAGTCAGAGAGGCAGAGTGACATTCCAAGGTCCCAATGGACCAGTCTGTGTTTCTCAGCCTAGTGCTGGATATGAGGGCATGGTTTTTTCTCAATGGACATGCAAAGATTTTTCAGAAGTGAGCTGTTAAGAACCTTCCTTGCCCAAACAATCTGAGTCCAATGTAACAAATGCAAAAATGGTAAGAGTCTCCTGAAACTTGTTTTCCCATGGCCTAGTCACAATCTCAGATGTCTAGAGCTCTTTTTCATTTGTTAAATCTGAACAGCTGACAGGCAAAGTGCAGGATGTACCAGCTACAGCATCCCATTGATCCACACAACAATGGTTTGGTGACTCACATGCCAGGGTGTTTATCTGTGCCTGCAGCCCCTGTGAGTGTCCAGGCAGCATGCTCCTTCTTCCTGATGGTGACAACTTTGAACAGTCTCATCCCTCAGTCACCTTGTTCTTCAAGGACTTATCCCAGTGGCAGCTGGACCGTTGGCACTTGGCAGGACTTTGCTGGGGCCCCATATGCAGTTTGGTCACTGCACTTAAAGAAGAACGTAGAGCAGCTGGAAGTGCCTCAGAAGCAAGTACCATGAATGTCATAGGGTTTGCAAGATAAGGTTTGTGGAGTCTTGGGGAACATCAGCTGGGGGGACAAGCAACTGCTAGGGAAAGGA